>NC_142794.1:62432611-62677425 GCF_049724085.1 Artemia sp. Qi Xiang Cuo
TTCTTCTTCTAAAGACGAAAAGCATCATTAGCCTACTATGATCTAAAATATCACTGAAATACATTTTCCAACAGTACATGATAACGAGCTATAAGTAAGGAAAAAACCGAAACTCAAAAAAAAGGAAGCTTTTGTAACAATTAATACATTAAAAAAAATGGGGAGGGGGGTGAGGGTTTTTGAATTCATTGTATATATATATATATATATATATATATTTAGCTCTTTAAGCTTGCAAGCTACCTACTGAGAAAAACTGAAAATAGTTTTATTTTCCTTTATTATCAAAATAAAATACTCATTGTTACAAATTTAGATTTTTTAGAATAAGAACAGATTTGTTTTTATTATTCAAGATTATTCAGTCACTGACACTTCCTTCAGCGAGCTTCCTCTTTGTATACTCAAGCGTAAAATTGTTAATAATCATGCGGTTATAAACATTTTGTGAAATTTAAAGTCAATTTAGTCAGAAATTATTAAAACTCTTTGGTATAACAGCCTTTTTTTCTCTTTAAACTATCAGATTTCAATCAAATATAGACATAAATAGAAATGTAATAAGTGGAAAACCTAATTAACATGGCTCAGTCAATCCCCGTAAGCAGCATAGATTCTAAATTGTTTTTGATTCTTCTTCTAAAGACGAAAAGCATCATTAGCCTACTATGATCTAAAATATCACTGAAATACATTTTCCAGAAGAACAAGATAACGATATATAAGTAAGTAAAAAACCTAAACTCAAAAAAGGAAGCTTTTGTAACAATTAATACATTAAAATAAAATCAACATTTTATTCTAACCCCAAATTACCGATCGATTCTTTTTAATATAATAATGAGAATATTTTTACTTACCAGAAATTGCTTAGAACTATCCATTTTTTCTATGTAAATGTTTTTTACAAAAAATACTTGTAGTGCTATCTCGAATAAAACTATTCAAAACTGATGGAAAATCTAATATGAAACCTGAATATATACAAAAAATAATTGGCAACTAAAAAGAGACATCGGTTTTTTGGTTTACCACTAAAAAAAGACACTGAACTTTGAAATCGCGTAAATCCTCTTGACAAAGAGTGTAATGACCTGTTTACCTACCCGAAAAACCGGAAGGAACGTAAAGGCCGCAAACTAGTACCTTGGTATATACTGGCGTAATTTCGTCAAAATCCTGTGAGGGGTGGAATTGAAGCGAATTTTTCAAAATTAAGTGAAAATCAAAATTAAAATTTAAAAATTAGCAATATTTTACAATACGGAAAAGATATAAAAAAAAACGACCTGTTTCTCAGGATACTTGAATTATGTATGCATATCTTAGTTTTGACAAGATTTTTTGCAGAAACTAGATTTCTGCTGGGGTGAGGGGCAGACTGAGGTCTAGGGAGATCTTTGGTTCTGGAGAGGTAGTTGCCCCCCATACCCCACATCAAATGACACCCCTGGGCTTTGAGCCCTACTCATGTTAATTTCTGCTCGTTTTGACTCTGACTCGGTTATTTGTTTTAATTTCTGTTCATTCTGGGTTTCATTTATTTAATGAGGATGATTGGTAGTACTTTTATGCTTGGCCGATCATTTGATTCTATTTCGCTCATATTTAGTTTAACGGAGTTCATTTCTAGTTTTTTGATTTTGAATTGAAGTTATCACGTATTTTGCAATAGGTTGCCTAGGTTGCATCAACGCTGGGTATTGTAGACAGAGAAAGGCCAAGACAGATAGTCCAAGTAATTGAGAGGCCTTCCTTTGAAAGATTATTTTGTGGAAAAAGTTATTTTATTTAATGTCAATAAAGACCGAACACAAATTAATTTTAAAGACTTTTTCCACAAAAAAAAATTTCAAAGAAAAGTAAAGAGCTCCATTGAGCCAAACATGGGTAGAAATAAATTCAAATAATTTTCAAGTTTTGCTTTTAATCTAACTCTATATTTACCTTGCTTGCTTAAACTTGGTTCAACTTGTTCAAGGAGTTTAGCCCCCGACTCCCAGCATTTACCACCCTAAGAAATACCCCCTCCAGAAAATAGTTCTCCCCCCTCCTATGGAAAATACCCCCGTGGAAAATACTTCACCAGAAAATTTTCCTAAGAAAATACCCCCCCCCTCCCAGAAAATACCCCCAATGAGAAATAAGACTATCTAAATTTGATATTTTTATTTTGGTTTTGTTTCTTAATTTTCCCAAGGGGAAAGCAATTTTGTTTCTTGTATATTATAGGCCATTCACTCAAATTAACGCTTTGTAAAACTCGACAAGTGACATAATAGATGGGAACTATATAAAATTTTGGCTATATATTTGCAAAAAAGGGGAGTGGGTAAAGTATTTGGACAGTTTGAAGTCAGAAAACAATCCTTGCTTCATAATATGCAGAATAATTATACCAAACATATTTTTCAGGCAGACCCGCTATATTTTATCCCTCCCCCGCTTAATGTGCAAATATATAGCCCAAATTTTTTTCTAAAGTAGCGAAGAAACTCAAGAAGAAAACGATTTGTTCTCGAGCTTCACACATCGTTAACGTCGTGTACTGTACGCCACTTACTCAAGTTTACGATTCACAAGTTTTACACAGTATTACAAGTTTAAATGTTTTAGAGAGCGTAGACTTTAGTTAGTGGCGTATAATACACAAGTACCAAAACGTCTTCCCCCTACGGAAAATAAAAAACAAAAGTCATATAAAATTCTCAAATTTTGAGACTTATTTTTCCACAGAGGGGGGGGGGTCTTTTCCGCAGGTTACTTACGGGGAGGGGGTGTTTTCTGTGGGTGGTATTTTCTGGGGGATATTTTTCACCGAGGGATGGGGGTATTTACCAGGGGGGGGTAAATTTAGTGGATAGCTTCGAATGTCCAGACTTATTTGTGGCATATTTTGCTAGCTCAATAGAAAAGTGCCTTTAGGCTTAGGGAATTATTTCACCTGTCCCTAAATAAATAAATAAAAAAAACAAGTTTTTTTAACTGAAAGTAAGGAACGACGTTAAAACTTAAAACGAAGCTACAAAAATTAAAACTTAAAACGAAATACAATAGTTGTCTACACTGCAACCTCTGTGCTTGTTGTCTTTGTGTGTGTGTAATCTCTGTGCGTGTGTCGTCGCTGTGCGTGTGTTGTCTCTGTGTTTTTTGTCTTTGTGTTTGTGTGTCGTCTCTATATGGGTGTGTCGTCTCTGCTTTTGTGTCTTCTCTGTATGTTTGTCGTGTCTATGTGTGTGTGTCGCCTCTGTCTATGTGTCGCCTATGTGTGTGGTGAGTCTCTGTGTGTGTGTTGTCTATTTATCTTTGTTGTCTCTGTGTCTGTGTCTTCTCTGTGTGTGTGTGTGTAGTTTCTGTGTGTTTGTCCTCTCTGTGTTTAAGTAGTTTCTTTTTGTCTTTCGTTTATGTGTGTTTGTAATCTCTGTGTGTGTGTCGACACTGTGTGTGTGTCGTCTCTGTGCGTGTGTAGTCTTTTTGTGTGTTTCGTATCTGTGTGTGGTCGTCTCTTTGTGTGTGTTGTCTCTGTGTGTTTGTCGTCTCTCTGTGTGTGTGTCGTCTCTCTATGTGTGTCGTCTCTGTGTGTTTGTCGTCTCTGTGCATGTGTCGTCTCTTTGTGTAAGTCGTCACTTTGAGTATCTCGTCTCTTTGTGTGTGTCGTCTCTGTGTGGGTTTCGTCTCTGTGTGAGTATCGTCTCTATGTGTGTTTCGTCTCTATTTGTGTTTCGTTTCTGTGTGTGTGTGTTGTCTCTGAGTGCGTGTTGTCTCTGTGCTTGTTGTCTATGTGTGTGTGTCGTCTCTGTGCGTGTTTCGTCTCTGTGTTTCTGTGTATGTGATGTCTCTGTGTGCGTCTCGTCTCTGTGCGTGTGTCTTTTCTCTGTGTGTTGTCGTTTCTCTGTGTGTGTGTCGTCTCTGTGCGTGTTTCGTCGCTATGTGTGTGTCGTCTCTGTGTGTGTGTGTCGTCTGTGTGTGAGTGTTGTCTCTGTGCTTGTTGTCTTTGTGTGTGTGTCGTCTCTGTGCATGTGTGTGTGTGTGTGTTGTGTATGTGTGTGTTGTCTCTGTGTTTGTGTGTGTCGTCTCTATGTGGGTGTGTCGTCTCTGTTTTTGTGTCTTCTCTGTATGTTTGTCGTCTCTATGTGTGTGTGTCGACTCTGTGTATGTGTTGTCTCTGTGTGTGTGTAGTCTCTGTGTGTGTGGCATCTCTGTGTCTGTGTTGTCTCTATTTGTGTGTCGTCTCTGTGTGTCTGTGTTTGTCGTCTCAGTGTGTTTGTCCTCTCTGTGTGTGTGTCGTCTCTGTGTGTGTGTCGTCTCTGTGCGTGTTTTGTCGCTATGTGTGTGTCGTCTCTGTGTGTGTGTGTGTTGTTTCTGTTTGCGTGTTGTCTCTGTGCTTGTTGTCTTTGTGTGTGTCTTCTCTGTGCGTGTGTCACCTCTGTGCGTGTATTGTCCCTGTGTTTGCTGTCTGTGCGTCTGTGTGTCGTCCCTATGCGGGTGTGTTGTCTCTGTTTTTGTGTCTTCTCTGTTTGTTTGTTGTCTCTATGTGTGTGTGTCACCTCTCTGTATATGTTGCCTCTGTGTGTGTGTAGTCTCTGTGTGTGTGTCGTCTCTGTGTCTGTGCTGTCTCTGTGTGTGTTTCGTGTCTGCGTGTGTGTTCTGTCTCTGTAGATGTGTGTTCTCTCTGTGTGTTGTCGTGTCTGTGTGTGTTTGTACTCTTTGTGCGTGTGTCGTCACTATCTGTGTGTTGTCTGTGTGTCTGTGTGGTCTCTGTGTGAGTGTTGTTTCTGTGCTTGTTGTCTTTGTGTGTGTGTCGTCTCTGTGCGTGTGTCGTCTCTGTGCGTGTGTTGTCTCTGTGTTTGCTGCCTGTGTGTGTGTGTGTCGTCTCTATGCGGGTGTGTCGTCTCTGTTTTTGTGTCTTCTCTGTATGTTTGTCGTCTCTATGTGTGTGTGTCGCCTCTGTGTATGTGTCGTCTCTGTGTCTGTTTCGTCTCTGTGTGTCTGTCGTCTCTTTGTCTGTGTTGTCTCTATGTGTGTGTCGTTTCTGTATGTTTCTCATCTCTGTGTGTGAGTCGTCTCTGTTTGTCTGTTGTCTCTGTGTGTTTGTCCTCTCTGTGTGTGAGTCGTCTCTGTGTGTGTGTCGTCTCTTTGCGTGTGTTGTCTCTGTGTGTGTGTCGTCTCTGTGTGTGTGTCGTCTCTGTATGTGTGTCGTCTCTGTGTGTTTGTCGTCTCTGTGCGTGTGTCGTGTCTATGTGTAAGTCGTCACTTTGAGTGTGTCGTCTCTGTGTGTGTGTCGTCTCTGTGTGGGTGTCGTCTCTGTGTGTGTGTGTGTCGTCTCTTAGCTTTTGTCATCTCTATGTGTGTCTCGTATCTGTGTGTGTGTTGTCTCTGAGTGCGTGTTGTCTCTGTGCTTGTTGTCTTTGTGTGTGTGTCGTCTCTGTGCGTGTGTCGTCTCTGTTTTTCTGTGTGTGTGCAGTCTAATTGTGCGTGTCGTCTCTGTGCTTGTGACTTTTTTTGTTGTGTTGTCGTTTCTGTGTGTGTGTGTAGTCCCTGTGTATTTGTCGTAACTATGTGTGTGTCGTCTTTGTCTGTGTGTGTCGTCTGATATTTCGTGGCTTCTGTGTGCGTGTTGTGTTCGTGTGTGTGTCGTCTCTGTGTATGTGTCGCCTCTGTGCGTGTGTTGTCTCTGTGTTTGCTGTTTTTGTGTGTGTGTGTCGTCCCTCTATGTGTGGGTTGTGTCTGTTTGTGTGTCTTCTTTGCTTGTTGGTCGTCTCTATGTGTGTGTCTTCCATGTATTTGGGTTGTCTCATTGTGTGTGTAGAGTGTCTGTGTCTATCATCTAGGTTTCTGTGTTGTTTCTATGCGTGTGACGTTTCTCTGTGAGTGTATGTCGTTTCTGTGCGATTGTCCTCTCTGTGTGTGAGTCGGCTCTGTGTGTGTGTCGTCTCTGTGCGTGTGTCGTCTCTTTGTGTGTTTCGTATCTGTATGTGTGTGTCGTCTCTTTATGTGTGTTGTCTCTGCGTGTTTGTCGTCTCTCTGTGTGTGTGTCGTCTCTATATGTGTGTCGTCTCTGTGTGTTTGTCGTCTCTGTGCGAGTGTCGTCTCTATGTGTAAGTTGTCACTTTGAGTATGTCGTCTCTATGTGTGTGTCGTCTCTGTGTGGGTGTCGTCTGTGTGTGTGTTGTCTCTATGCGTGTTTCGTCTCTATGTGTGTTTCGTATATTTGTGTGTATTGTCTCTGGGTGCGTGTTGTCTCTGTGCTTGTTGTCTATGTGTGTGTGTCGTCTCTGTGCGTGTGTCGTCTCCCTGCTTGTTGTCTTTGTGTGTGTGTGTCGTCTCTATGTGGATGTGTCGTCTCTGTTTTTGTGTCGTCTCTGTATGTGTTTCTTCTCTATGTGTGTGTCACCCCTGTGTATGTGTCGTCTCTGTGCGTTTTTCGTCTCTGTGTGTGTGTGTGTCGTCTCTCTGAGTGTGTCGTCACTATGCGTGTGTCGTCTCTGCATGTGAGTTGTCTCTGTGTGTGTCGTCTCTGTGTCTGTATCGTCTCGATGTCGGTGTCGTCTCTGTGTCTGTGTTGTCTGTCTGTCTGTGTCGTGTCTCTGTGTGTGTCGTCTCTGTGTGTGTGTGTCGTTTCTGTGTGTTTGTCCTCTCTTTGTGTGAGTCGTCTCTTTGTGTCTATCGTCTCTGTGTGTTTGTCGTCTCAGTGTGCGAGTCGTCTGTTTGCGTGTGTTGTCTCAGTGTGTGTGTTGACTATGTGAGTGTTATGTCTCTTTGTGTGTGTCGTATCTGTGTGTGTGTAATTTCTGTGTGTATGTTATCTGCGTTTTTTTGTCGTCTGTGTGTGTGTGTGTCATTTCTCTATGTGTGTCGTCTCTGTGTGTTTATCGTCTCTGTACGTGTGTCGTCTCTATGTGTAAGTAGTCACTTTGAGTATGTCGTCTCTGTGTGTGTGTCGTCTCTGTGTGTGTGTCGTCTGTGTGTGTGTGTGTTGTCTCTGTGTGGGGGTCGTCTCTATGTGGGTGTGTTGTCTCTATGCGTGTGTCGTCTCTATGTGTACTTCGTATCTGTGTGTGTGTCATCTCTTTGTGTGTGTCGTCTCTATGTGTGTTTGTCGTTTCTGAGTGTGTTTCTCGTCTCTCTGTGTATCTTGTTTTTGTGTGTGTCTCGTTTCTCTGTGTGTGTTGTCTCTGTGTGTTTGTCGTCTCTGTGTGTGTGTTGTCTCTGTGTGTGTATCGTCTCTGTGTATTTGGTCGTCTCTATGTGTGTGTCGTCTCTGTGTGTGTGTCGTCTCTGTCTGTGTGTCTTCTCTGTGCGTGTGTCGTCGCTATGAGTGTGTCGTCTCTGTATGTGTGTTGTCTCTGTGTTCAATAGTCGTTCTTTTCCATGCTATTAAAAAAAGTGTACCATTGCTGCTTCTCTGACCACTGGAAAATCTCAAATATGCTTCTGGTCTTTGTTTCACCTCTTAACTTAAACAGCGAGGCATTAAATAGTCTTTCTTTTCCCTGCTATTAAACAGTGTACCATTCTTGTATCTCCGACCAATGAAAAATCTCAAAAATTCCTCTGGTCTTGGTTTCACCTCTTAACTTAAACAACGACACATTCAATAGTCGTTCTTTTCCATGCTATTAAAAAAATGTACCATTGTTGCATCTCTGAACAATGAAAAATCTCAAAAATTCCTCTGGTCTTGATTTCACCTCTTAACTTAAGCAGCGAGGCATTCAATAGTCGTTCTTTTCCATGCTATTAAAAAAAATTACCATTGTTGCATCTCTGACCAATGAAAAATCTCAAAAATTCCTCTGGTCTTGGTTTCACCTCTTAACTTAAACAGCGAGGCACTCAATAGTCGTTCTTATCCATGCTATTAAAAAAACAGTACTATTATTCCATCTCTGACCGATGAAAAATCTCAAAAACTCCTCTGGTCTTGGCTTCACCCCTTAACTTAAACATAGGGGCATTAAAAAGTCATTATTCTCCATATTATTAAAAAAGTGTACCATTTCTGCTTCTCTGACCAATGATAAAATCTAAAAAATTCCTCTGGTCTTTATTTCACCTCTTAACTTAAACAGCGAGGCATTCAATAGTCGTTCTTTTCCATGCTATTAAAAAAAAGTGTACCATTGTTGCATCTTTGACCAATGAAAAATCTCAGAAAGTCCTCTGATCTTGATTTCACATCTTAACTTAAACAGCGAGGCATTCAATAGTCATTCTTTTGCACGCTATTTAAAAATATGTAACAGTATTGCATCTCTGACCGATGAAAAATATCAAAAACTCCTCTGTTTTCGTTTCACCTCTTAACTTTTAAAAAAGTGTACCATTGTTGCATCTCTGACCAATGAAAAATCTCAAAAATTCCTCTGGTCTTGATTTCAACTCAATAGAAAATCTCAAAAATTCCTCTGGTCTTGATTTCACCTCTTAACTTAAACAGCGAGGCATTCAAAAGTCGTTCTTTTCCATGCTATTAAAAAATCCTCTTTATCATGGAATACAATTGAAAATAGAATATCTCTCGTTTAATTTGACAAAAAAACTCTTTGGTAACGTGTCTTAAATTACGCAAACACATGTAACATTAATCTCTGAGATAAGACGCGCGAAGTGTGGTTCCAAAAAGGACCGTTTCTTGTAACACAGATGCTTCTATTTAAACAGATAAAGAAAAGGCATTTTAATAGAACGAATAAGGAAACTGACATTTTTGAAGGAAAAGAACTACATCTAATGAAATAAACTTGTAAACATAGGATTGGTGGAGGAGGGATTTTATTTAAATAATGGAAAAAAGAGCGTACTTTATGTTTCCTAACGACTATAATCGTCATATTGTAGGGTTTGTATTGTTGGGGGGAGGGGGGCTATGTCCCCCTGAAATTTGAATTTACTAGTGGGATGTTAACAAGTCCTCGTTAGACTCTATTTTAAACTGACAACCGTGTTCAAAACACCAATCGTGTATTATACCAAAGACATCGAATTATTCACAAATGCTAAACCCTATTCTTTTTTTAGAGCTATGATCACAATGAATGGTACCCTGTTATCAGACAAAAATGCTAATTGGCAAAAAAAAAACATTCCTTTTATTCAAATCCAATCACCAATCAATTTATCGTATATTGAGCAACCATCGCTGTCTCTGATTCGCTCCTAAGAAATGAGTGTTGCCTCAAAAACCGGTCTGGTTGTTACCTTGCTAGCTTTTTAAAAAAAAATAAAAATGTGCACGTGAAGCTGAACTGCAATTCCTTTTGTAATTGACAACAATAACAAAAACCAGTCTGGTCGATTTATATAATTTTGAGCATACTCTCAAAACATTTTAGACCACATTATACCTTGCCAATTTTTTTGCAATGTGCACGTCAAACTGTGTGAGAGAGTACTGACTCTCTTTGAAAAGGTGTATACGTCTCGTAGAATTCCATAGATACACTCTGCTGATACTCCTCCTAACTTACGCCCTTCTTCAGAGCTGCATATACATACGTAATGAGTAATCCCATTACATTTAAGTCAATTATTAGATGATACCAGAATAGCCCTTTTAAATAGTCTAACATTTTAGCTCTTAAATTAAATATAAATGTTTTTACTTTTATAACCTAAATAAATCAAATAATATTAACATTTTGATTGCTAAATATCAGTATATGTATATTAAACTGACAATGCACATTTATTCGTATTGTTTCAGTAAATTGCAAATTATGTTCTGGCCTTGGGAAGGCATATGGGGTTTAAGCCCTACTCATGTTGATTTCTTCTCGTTTTGAGTTTGACTCGGTTATTTATTGTAGGCCTAATTTTTATTCGTTTTGGGTTTCATTTATTTGTCGAGGCTTATTTGCGGTAGTTTCACGCTTGGTAGATTATTTGATTTTATTTTGGCTCATTTTTTGTTTAATGGAGTTCTTTACTTTTCTTTGAAAACTTTATTTTGTGGAAAAAGTTTTTTTAATTAATTTCTGTTCGTTTTATATTGACATAATCTTTTCAGGGAAAAAGAAAATAATACTTTAAATATTTTAGTTTTTTTAAGAATTTATAATTTGGCCTGCTATTTATATGCGGTAAAAAAATTGTCAGCCATTTTTAACAACATAGACCCTTTTAAAAATCTGGACACAAATAGTAGTGTTTAATTTAATTTCATGCCTCATCTAGTTGACCTGAAATGAAAAACTTGATACCATTCGCAAAAAAATCTGTTTACTTTCTTTGATAGCTTGGATACACTTACGCTATTTTGATTTGGTTCAATTTTAAGAGCAGGAGTAGCCCCGAAAGTTTGAACATAATACCCTCAGTCGTTCTGGGGATACTGGTGGTGGTTGGTGGGGGGGGGGGTAGTTTTCCTCCAATCACTTTTGACTATTAAAAAGGACATCAGCCCTTTCTATTTTCAATCTAATGGGCCCCTTTCGAAGTTCCTACGACAACTCCTTCAATACGAAGTGCCCTGGTCTAAACAACAACAAAAAAAAATGATACATTATACCCACATCGATCTTTACTATAAAAATGTCAAGCCTTCCAATCACATTCGATTATTAAAATGGGCACTAGGCCTTTCAATTTTCAATTAAAAAATCCCTTTTTGGTTTCTACGACAAGACTTTCTATAAACTCCTTATATACCCCAGAGCATAAACTACAACCCTTACCCTAAGGGCTCTGAGGTTGGTTGTCATCCTCTAAGACCTAATTTCCAGAACTTTCAACTACGTTAAACAAAATGGCTATCTCAAAATTTTGGATTGGATGTGTTTCGGGAAATGGTGGGCGTGGAAGGTCTACCAATCCTACCAATCACGATGCCTACCAATCACTTTCGACTATTAAAAAGGGCACAAGCCACTCCAATTTCCAATTGAATGAGCCCTTTTCGAAGTTTCTACGACAACTTCTTCGATACAAAGTGCCCTGGTCTAAAGGGAAAAAAATAATAGATAATACATTGTGCCAACATCGTTCTTATATACCCCTGGGGCATAACTTAAACCCTTGCCCTAAGGGTTTTGGGACAGTAACCTCCTCAAAAACATATTTTCTCTCTGGAAGTCAATTAATCTGAACAAAATGGCTATCTTAGAATTTTGATTGGATGTGTTAGTAGGGAGACCATGATGAACATGAACTCATACCACTGTTGTCATCTACAATTGAGTGTAACACTGACAGGTTATAATTTATTCAAGGATTATTGATCGAGTCTAATGGGGTCAATGCCCCCTTTTTCAAGGTCGATTTATTTGTTGTTTCTAGGTGGGCGAAACAGTTCGAGACATTTTAGAAGATGATTTGGGCAAAACAGTTTGAAAAATTTTAGAGGATGATTTGGGGTGAAGCTCTGTGGTCATTATGATACACAAGTTCCTTTTGAACAGTGTTGTGATATCTCCTACCCAAACCAAAAAGGGCCCCTACCCCAACCCCAAAGGTCCCCTACCCCAACCCCAAAGGGTCCCTACCCCAACCCCAAAGGGCCCCTACCCCAAACTCAAGGCGTTCCAACCCCCCCCCCCCAGGCCCCCTTGGCCTCCAAAGGTTCCCCAGGCCCCCAAATGCCCCCGGGTCCCCAAAGACACCCCGGGGCCCAAAAGGCACTCCAAAGGCACCCCGGAACCCCCCAAGGCACCCCGGGTCCCCTAAGGCCCACCGCCCCTCCTCATTCCTCCCTTTTTTGATTTTTTTTTTAACTTTTCGGACTGAATTTTCTTTAGACTTAGAAATTATTCAATATTTTTCCGGTTTTTTATTTAACCCATTGGCATAGAGTTTTTAGCCTAGAATCTTAGCTTAGTTTATTTAGAGTTGAGGTTTAGTTTAGTTATAAACTAAATAGATATACCCGTAGGGATGAGGTATTTTTCATCGGGATATGGAGTTAGATTTTTTGGAATTATATAAAAAAAACGATCAGAAATTAAACAAAAAAACTGGAAATAAGGATTAACTTTAAAACTTAATAATCGAAAAGAAATTTTATATATATATATATATATATATATATATATATATATATATATATATATATATATATATATATATATATATATATATATATATATATATATATATATATATATATATATATATATATATATATATATATATATATATATATATATATATATATATATATATATATATATATATATATATATATATATATATATATATTTTGAGAGTGAGGTAGGTGTTGAATCGCAAAATCAGCAACAGTTTTTTGTCAGTGCTACTAGTGATGATTACCTGACTGAGTCGTCCGAAATTGCTTCAGTGGAAAGTGGAAATTTAAGTTCTTCAAGTGAAGGAATCAAGGAAGAATCTGTTGTGCCAGATTTTTCACTTTAAAAAGCAAGGAACAAGTTAAGGAAAAAATAAGGAAAAAGTATGCCTGTGAATCTCAAGACCCGCAATCACCAATACAGTAAAGCTTGGGATGAATGTTATGACCTTCGAGGATTTATTGTAAAATGACCTTATGACAGAAACAAGCCTTAGAGCAGTTTTCGTTTAAAAGGACTTACAGTTAGACCCCGAAGCTGCGGCGAAAAGTCAGTGGCGCGCCGCCGAAAAAAAAATGGTGGCGCACTGCCGAGCTTGCATCAGCGCGCTGACGCCTCCGCTGATTCTATCGGCGGTGGCGTCACTAATACGGCGCCTTTTTTTCGTTATTTTTTCTCTTTTTTTGCTTATCGATATCGACCTCCGGGCTTCAACCCTCATCCCGTCTAATCTTTTTCTGAAATATAAATACTGTCATCTTGGGCTCGGAATGTATATCGGTTTGTAGGAAGGAGAAGAAGAAATTTTTCTTCAAACAAAAATTCTACCTTCCACTTTAAAATTCTGTTCATTTTTTTCTGATTTTTTTGATGAAAAGAGGTAGGTAAAAGAGCAATAGGCAATTCAGGATGTTATCATAGGCAGTGCAATCGCGCTGCCTAAGTAAAGGGTAATGTTGGCACAATGTATTATTTATTTATCTGTTTCCCATACCAGGGCAATTCGTATCAAAGGAGATGTCGTAGAAACTTCGAAAAGGGCCCATTCGATTAGAAATTGGAATATTTAGTGCCCTTTTTAATGCTCGAAAGTGATTGGAAGGCAGCTAACACCCCTTACATACCCACCATTTCCACAAACACATCTTAACAAAATTCTAAGATAGCAATTTTATACAGAGTAATTGATTTCCAGATAACTCTAAGCTAAGACTTTAAGCTAAAAACTCTAAGCTCTTAACTATAACTAAATTAAACTTCAACTGTAACTAAAACTCTAAGCTAAGACTCTAAGATAAAACTCCAAACTCATAACTAAAACTAAACTAGACTTCAACTCCAACTAAAACCCTAAGCTAAGATTCTTAGCTAAAACTCTAAACTCTTAACTAAAACTAAAGTAAACTTCAACTCTGTCTAAAACTCTAAGATAAGACTCTAAGGTATAACTCTAAACTCTTAATCAAAACTATACTAAACTAGAACTCTAACGAAAACTCTAAGCTAAGACTCTAAGCTAAAACTCTAAACTCTTAACTATAACTAAAGTAAACTTCAACTCTAACTAAAATTCTAAGCTAAGACTCTAAGCTAAAACTCTAAACCCTTAACTATACTAAACTAGAACTCTAACAAAAACTCTAAGCTAAGGCTCTAGGCTAAAACTCTAAACTCTTAACTAAAACTAAACTAAACTAGAACTTTAACTAAAACTCTAAGCCAAGGCTCTAGGATAAAACTTTAAACTCTTAACTATAGCTAAACTAAACTTCAACTCTAACTAAAACTCTAAGCTAAGACTCTAAGCTAAAACTATAATGTAAAACTTAACTAAACTTCAACTCTAACTAAAACTCTAAGCTAAGACTCTAAGCTAAAGCTCTAAACTCTCAAATAAAACTTAACTGAACTACAACTTTAACTAACACTCTAAGCTGTGACTCTAAGCTAAAACTCTTAATTTTTAACTATAACTAAATTAAACTTCAGCTCTAACTAAAACTCTAAGCTAAGACTCCAAGGTAAAACTCTAAACTCTTCACTAAAACTAAACTAGAAATCTAACAAAAAATCTAAGCTAAGACCCTAAACTAAAACCCCAAACTTTTAACTATAACTAAACTAAACTTCAACTCTAACCTAAACTCTAAGCTAAGACTCTAAGCTAAAACTCTAAACTCTTAACTAAAATTAACGTAAACTTCAAGTCTGACTAAAACTCTAAGCTGAGCCTCTAAGGTAAAACTCTAAACTCTTAACTAAATCTAAACTAAACTACAACTCTAACAAAAACTCTAAGCTATGACTCCAAGCTAAAACTCCAAACTCTCAACTATAACTAAACTTCAACTCTAACTAAACTCTAAGCTAAGACTCTAAAGTAAGACTCCAAACATTTAACAATAAGTAAACTAAACTAGAACTCTAACAAAAACTCGAAGCTAAGACTCTAAGCTAAAAACTCTAAGCTTTTAACTATAACTAAATTAAACTTCAACTCTAACCAAAACTCTAAGATAAGACTCTAAGGTAAAACTCTAAACTCTTAACTAAAACTAAACTAAACTAGAACTTCAACAAAAACTCTAAGCTAAGAATCTAAGCTAAAACTTTAAACTCTTAACTATAACTAAACTAAACTTCAACTCTAACCAAAACTCTAAGCTAAGACTCTAAGCTCAAACTCCAAACTCTTAACTAAAACTAAAGTAAACTTCAAATCTGACTAAAACTCTAAGCTAAAACTCTAAACTCTTAACTAGAACTAAACTAAACTAGAATTCTAACGAAAACTCTAAGCTAAGACTCAAGCTAAAACTCTATACTCTTAAGTATAACTAAACTAAACTTCAACTCTAACTAAAACTCTAAGCTAAGACTCTAGGTTAAAACTGTAAACTAAGACTCTAGGCTAAAAACTCTATGCCAATGGGTTAAAGAAAAAGCCGGAAAATGTTGAATAATTTCTAAGTCTAAAGAAAATTCAGTCCGAAAAATTAAAAAAAAAAATCAAAAAATGGAGGGAGGAAGGGGGAGGGTGGGGGTGTTTGGGGAACAGGGGGGCCTTTGTGAACCTTTGGGGACCCGGGGGCCTTTGTGAACCTTTGGGGACCTGGGGGCCTTTAGGGGGCCCAGAGTGTTTTTGGGGTGCCTTTGAGGGCCCGAGGTGTGTTTGGGAACCCGGGGGGCATTTGGGGGCCCGAGGACCCTTTGGAGCCTTGGGGGGCCCTGGGGCCCTTTTGGGGGCTGGGGGGCCCTTTGTGGCTGGGGTAGGAGACCTCACAACACAGTTCAGATGGAACTTGTGCATTATAATGACTACAGAGTTTCACTCCAAATCATCTTCTAAAATGTTTCAAACTGATTCGCCCAAATCATCTTCTAAAATGTCTCGAAATGTTTTGCCCACCTAGGAACAACAAATAAATCGACCTTGAAAAAGGGGGGCATTGACCCCATTAGACTCGATCAATAATCCTTGAATAAATTATAACCTGTCAGCATTACACTCAATTGTAGATGGCAGCAGTGGTGCGGGTTCATATTTATCATGGCCTCCCTACTAACTGATCCAATAAAAATTCTAAAATAGCCATTTTGTTCAGAGCTATTGATTTCCAGAGAGAAAATATGTTTTTGAGGAGGTTACTCCCCCACAACCCTTAGGGCAAGGGTTTTAAGTTATGCCCCGGGGGTAAATAAGAACGATTTTGGCACAATGTTTTATCTATTTTTTTTTTCCTTTAGACCAGGGCACTTTGTATCGAAAAAGTTGTAGTAGAAACTTCGAAAAGGGCTAATTCAATTAGAAATTGGAGTGGCTTGTGCCCTTTTTAATAGTCAAAAGTGATTGGAAGGCAACTAACACCCCTTCCACGCCAACCATTTCCCGAAAAACATCCAATCCAAAATTTTGAGATAGCTATTTTGTGTAACGTAGTTGAAAGTTCTTAGAGGATGACAACCACACTCAGAGCCCTTAGGGTAAGGGTTGTAATTTACGCTCTGGGGGCATATAAGATGTTTATAGAAAGTGTTGTCGTAGAAACCCAAAAAGGGACTATTTGATTGGAAATCGAAAGGCTTAGCCTTTGCCCTTTTTAATAATAGAATGTGATTGGAAGGCTTGACATTTTTATAGTAAAGATCGATGTGGGTATAATTTATCATTTTTTTTGTTGTTGTTGTTGTTTAGACCAGGGCACTTCGTATTGAAGGGGTTGTCGTAGGAACTTCGAAAAGGGCTCATTCGTTTGAAGATAGAAAGGGATGATGTCTTTTTTAATAGTCAAAAGTGATTGGAGGAAAACTACCCCCCCCCCATGCCCACCACCAGTGTCCCAAAAACGACTGAGGGTATTATGTTCAATCTTTCGGGGCTACTCCTGCTCTTAAAATTTAACGAAATCAAAATAGCGTAAATGTATCCAAGCTATCAAAGAAAGTAAACAGATTTTTTTGCGAATGGTATCAAGTTATCTATTTCAGGTAAACTAGATGAGGCATGAAACTGAATTAAAAATTACTATTTGTGTCCAGATTTTTAAAACAGTCTATGTTGCTAAAAATTGATGACAATTTTTTTCCCGCATATAGATAACAGGCCAAACTATAAATTCTTAAAAAACCTAAAAGATTTAAAGGATTATTTTGTTTTTTCCTGAAAAGACTATGCCAATATAAAACGAACAGAAATTAATTGTAAAAACTTTTTCCACAAAACCAGTTTTTCTAAGAAAAGTAAAGAACTCCATTTAATAAAAAATGAGCAAAAATAAAATCAAATAATCTACCAAGCGTGAAACTACCACAAATCAGCATCGATAAATACATGAAACCCAAAACGAACAGAAATTACACTAAATAACCGAGTCAAACTCAAAACGAGCAGAAATCATCATAAGTACGGCTCAAAACCCATATGCCTTCCCAAGGCCAGAACATAATTTGCAATTTACTGAAAAAATACGAATGAATGCGCATTGTCAGTTTAATATACATATACTGATATTTAGTAATCAAAATGTTAATATTATTTGATTTATTAAAGTTATAAAAGTAAAAAAAATTATATTTAATTTAATTAAAATTTAATTAAATTTAAGTAAATTTATATTAAAGTAAACAGAATATAGCAGAGATGATAGTAGTGAAATGGTCTGCAACTTCTAGGAGCTAAAATGTTAGACTATTTAAAAGGGCTATTCTGCTATCTTCTAATAATTGACTTAATTGTAATGGGATTACTCATTACGTATGTATATGCAGCTCTGAAGAAGGGCGTAAGTTAGGAGAAGTATTCTTGCACAACATGTTTGAAAACAGGACAAGCAGACATATTGAAGCCTCATTAACCGAATCAGCTCCCACAGTGTTACTACTTAACGGTGTCTACTACTTGAAGGTTTTTTAAATAGGATACTACTTCATAGTCGACGAAGACACCCTAAAGGTATAACAGCTATGTTATAAATTTGTTATACAACCCCTATTCTGTTATACAACCCCTTAGGTCTCAAAGGATGTCTTCAAGAAATACAATAATAAAAATCCAAACTCAGATGACATAGTTCTCCAACTTGTTTAATTGCTGGTTCGTTTTTTTTTTGAGTGAATGAATTGTTTTCCTTTCTTTTATTCGTCAGTTGTTCTCTAGAATCCGTCGATGGCCGTTCATAAATGTTTTGGATTTGGTACAAATCGCATATATTGGCGAATAGCTCACTTTTATGGTTGCTAAGTTTTTGTTTTTAATTCTTATATTTTTTGGCTTTTATTGAATGTTGTTCATCTCTTAAGTTATTGGTTTTTTATTGTTTTTTTGGTTCTTTTCACATTGACTTTCTGCGTTTGTTTTTGTTATTTTTTTTCTTTTTCGGTACTTTCCTTGGTTGCATTATTTCGTTTTTCGCTGAAGAAGAGAGGCGTTTGTCCTCTCGCAATATTCGCTTTGTTGCGTTTTTTTCGTCTTTTCATTTTGCCTTTAAAAACCCCATTTTTGATCGTTTTTTTCTTTATGTAATCACTTTTGATTATTAAAAAGGGCATCAGCCCTTTCTATTTTCAATCGAAGGAGCCCTTTTCGAAGTTCCTACGACCACTCCTACGATACAAAGTGCCCTGGTCTAAACAACAACAACAAAAAATACATTATACCCACATCGATCTATACTAAAAAAAATATCAAGCCTTCCAATTACTTTTGACTATTAAAAAGGGCAGTAGGCCTTTCGATTTCCAATCGAATGGGCCCTTTTTGAGTTTTCTGCGTTTTTTTTGTTATTTTTTTCTTTTTCGGCACTTTCCTCGGTTGTATTATTTCGTTTCGCGCTGAAGAAGAGAGGCGTTTGTCCTCTCGAAATATTCGCTTTGTTGTGTTTTTTTTTCGTATTTTCATTTGGAATTTAAAAGCCCCATTTTTGCTCATATTTTTTCTTTATGTAATCACTTTTGATTATTAAAAAGGGCATCAGCCCTTTCTATTTTCAATCGAAGGAGCCCTTTTCGAAGTTTCTACGACCACTCCTACGATACAAAGTGCCCTGGTCTAAACAACAAAAACAAAAATACATTATACCCACATCTATCTATACTGAAAAAATGTCAAGCCTTCCAATTACTTTAGACTATTAAAAAGGGCACTAGGCCTTTCGATTTCCAATCGAATGAGCCCTTTTTGAATTTCTACAACAAAGCTTTCTAAAAACACCTTATATGCCACAAGGGCTTAGATTACAACCCTTACCCTAAGGGTTGTTAGGGTGGTTGTCATCCTCTAAGACCTAATTTCCAGAACTTTCAACTACGTTAAACAAAATGGCTATCTCAAAATTTTCATGGGATGTTTTTGGGGAAATGGCAGGCATGAGAGGGGTGTTAGTCGTTCTCTAATCACTTTAAACTATTTATAAAGGCACTAGCCCTTTGAATTTCCAATCGAATGAGTCCCTTTGAAGTTTCTACGACAACACTTTCAAAAAAACCGTATATGCCCCCAGGGCATAACTCACAACTCTTGCCCAGAGGGCTGGGGGTTGTCATCATCAAAGACCTAATTTTCCTAATCTTCCACTACGTTGAACAAAATGGCTATCTGAAAATTTCGATTGGATGTGTTTGAAGGAATGGTGGGCGTGAGAAGGGGATAGTTACCCTTCAATGACTTTCGACTATTAAAATGGGCACTAGCCCTCTCATTTTCCAATTGGATGAGTCTCTTTTGAAATTTTTACGACAACTCAATCTATAAAAACCTTATATGCCCCCAGGGCATAACTTACAACCTTTGCCCTGGGGGCTCTGAGCGGCTTGTCATCCTTAAATACATAATTTCTAGCACTTTCAATTACGTTGAACAAAATGGCCATCTATAAACTTTGATTGAATTTTCTTGAGGAAATGGTGAGCTTGAGAGGGGGTTTAATTACTCTTTACCTATTTTCGACTATTAAAAGTGCAATTTTGATTTCCAATCAAATGAGCCCTTTTTGAGATTTCTGGAACAACTTTCTATATAAACCTTATATGCCCCCTGGGCATAACTTACAACCCTTGTACTGAGTGCTCTGAGTGGGTTATCATCCTAAAAGACCTAATTTCCAGAATTTTCAACTACAATGAACAAAATATGTATCTCAAAACTTTGATTGGATGTGTTTATAAAAATGGGGGGCGTGAGAGGGGGTTGAGTTGCCCTTCAATCACTTTCGACTATTAAAAGGTTACTAGCCCTTTCAATTTCCAATTGCATGAGCCCTTTTTGACGTTTCTACAACATCACTTTCTATAAAAACCTTATGTACCCCCAGGGCATAACTTATAACCCTTGCCCTGAGGTAAGGGTGTTTGGGGAAAATCTGGGCGTAAGAGGGGGTTTAGTTGCCCTCAAACTACTTTCGACTATTAAAAAAGGCACTAGACCTTTAAATTCCCAGTCGAATCAGCCCTTTTCAAGTTTCTACGACAAAGATCATAGGAAGCATAATAGCGCATCCTAAGTAAAAAACAATGTTGCCACAATGTATTACTTTTTTTTCCTCCATACCCGGGCACTTCGTTTCGAAGGAGTTGTCGTAGAAACTTTGAAAAGGGGTCATTCGATTAAAAATTTGAGTGGCTAGTGCCCTTTTAATAGTCGAAAGTGATTGGAAGACAACTAGCCCCTCCCCCACGCCCACCATTCCCCCAAAAATATCGAATTCAAATTTTGAGATAGCCATTTTGTTCAGCGTAGCTGATTTCCTGATAGAAAATATGTTTTGAGGAGGACACTCCCCCAAAACTCTCAGGACATGGGTTTTAGGTTATGCCTCGAGGGCATAAAAGAACGATGTTGGCACTCTGTATCATTTATTTTTTTTTCCTTTAGAGCAGGGCACTTCCTATCGAAGTAGTTGTCGTAGAAACTTAGAAAAGGGCTCATTCAGCTCTTAATTGGAGTAGCTTGTGCCTTTTTAATAGTCAAAATTGATTGGAGGGAAACTAGCCCCCCCTCCCCCCCCCCCAACGCCCATCGTTTCTCCAAACACATCCAATCAAAATTTTGAGATAGCTATTTTGTTCAGTGTAGTTGATTTCCATATAGAAAATATGTTTGGAGGGAATCTAGGTATTTGCCGTGAGAAGTGAAATTGATACATATAATTAAGCAAACTACCTCAATTAAGCAAACTGGACGACGCAAATTCCGTGTCTTTTGGCTTAGGGTTCTATCAGAAAATGAGACTGGTATTGTCTTAATCAATAATTCGACAGGGGGGTTTATGATTCTCGAATTTTGGTCCCGTTACATATTACCCTTCCCATTTCTAACGATGTCCCCATCGTTTTGCTCACTACTTCTCTTTCATTTGTTGAATTTTGATTACGTTTTGTTATTGTTAATTCTAAAATTTAATAATTATTATTTTAATCAACCCACATTTATTAAGACGTAAATTTAATAGCTATACCCTTTTAATTTAATAACAGTTATGTTAAGTGACAGTAGTTTATGGAGTAGTAATTTAATTAAGGTTTTTTACATTTTATTACTGACTTAGCCTTTTTATTTTGTGTCATTTAATCTAACTAATATTCTTGCATTTCTTTTCCTGTAAAAGTTGTTCTTCGTAAGGGAATTCATTGCTCATGGTGCCAACCACAGAATAATGAGAAGTGTCCCCGCGCCATGACAATGAATCCCTCGGACTTTTCGTCTATTTTCGTTGCAGATTATTTTCGAGTGGTTACTTTTGTGAAAATGATTTTCCTAGTAGTAGGGGCAGTGTAGGATGATCTCGTGGGTCACTTTTCGTAAAGAGACGAGTTGCTTTTTGTCCATGAGAGTTCCTAGGTCAAACAGTTATAACTAATAGGGTGAGAAAATACCACAGGTCACAACATCCAACCAACGGCTCCCCATGGCTCAAGGTTGTTTTATCTAACTGTAATTTATAGCTTTTTATTAAGCGATGATCACTTTTCGTAACTGTAGAGTTGTTTCTGAAAAGAGAGATAGGGCCAAATGGCAATATGATGGGATAGTAGACACCACCTGCCATTGCTCCTTTGCCATAGCTTCCCATGACTGAGGGTCCTTCTGTTTAATTTTATGAGAGGTTACGACAAGCAGTTATAATGACCAACTTTAATTTTATTAACGGTTGGAATATTTTTGGGAGTTTTCACTGCTTGCTTTTCGTAAGCCCTTAGGTTGATTTCCACATGAGAATTTAAACCCGCCACAGTCAATCAATAGGAAAGAAAAATACTACCGCTTGATGGTCACGAACGCAAACTCCAGAATATACAATCTTCTATGGCAACAAGCTTCCTGACGTCCCTTTTCACTGTTTTTTTTTCAGTTGAAGCTGTGTGAATAACTATTGTGTTGAACATTTTAGGTGAGTCGTGTTTTGTTATTACGTTTCGGTCCGGGGACCTATTACCTACCTTCTACCCAATACTAGAGTATAATGTGTACATAGTCTTCTTATGTCAATTTAAACCTACTATTTTATTTTTCAAATTTCAGGTTCTTATCGAGAGTCTTAGTTCTCTTACTGCTTTTGCGAAAAATCTTGATTTAAATGTACTATATTATGATAAGATTAAATATTTTGTCTTAAGAGCTATTGCAAATGTGATAGAAAAACATGGGAATCAGGTGATGCGCTGTATAAAAACTGAATCACCTTATATTATTGTAAAGATAAGAAACGCCTGCATGGCAGTAGTTTTTTGTCTTATTGATTTTTGGCTAATGATCTCTATGCAATACGCAAAATAAACACAATTTTTTTAATTCTAACTCATCTTCCTTCTCTCGATTCCGCAATTAATTAAAATTATTTAGTTCAGTGTCTCCACTCATCACGTTGTTGAAAGGAATCCATCAGATTAGCTCATATTGATTCCGGGGCAGAAGAGGGGTACCATGCGACAGGGACGGTTCTATTCATCTAAGTTCAACACCACCTTTACTCTTTCTTTTACTGGAATTAGAAACCGCAACACTTGGTAGGTTTTATATTGGCGGAGCACTAATTAACTCTTAGTATATTTATAAAGAAGATTATTATGATGGAATTGAAATTCTTGAGACCATGGATTTATTCCTCAGTACTATGTCATATCTCTAATTAATAAAAACAGTCTATTTAAGGAATATTTTGACCGTGCGCTGAAGGATTTAATCAAATTTATTTTATAAAATCCTTTGATGGAATTAAGCAAGGTCAAAACCACAATTATTCTTAGACACATTCTATTTTGATTTTCCACCAGTTCAAAAAAATGACGGTTACCAACAACTAGATATAGTCATGAACTGTTGTGACTCAATATAAAAGGTTTTTTTTCTATTTCTCGTTTTTACGCGAAAAGGTGCTTTATTTTTTGTAACCAAAGAGGAGCTATTTTCTGGGCAAATTTGTCTTGTTTCATTTCCAAAATTTTTTCTACTGGGGACATTTTTCAGATAAATGGGATTGTGAAGTAGGGGGTCGTGGTGATCCTTCGTTATATTTGTTTCCAAGAATATTTTCCAATTGTGGGTTGAAGGGTAAATTGATTTCAACTGTAAATAAGGTTTCTACTGCTTTCTCCAAGTTTGAACAAAATTCCCTTTGCTTTTGCAATTCTTTGTTGATATCCTTTTTTTTCTTCCTGTTGTTTTTCTATGCTTTCCTCTCTAAGTTTAATTATTATTTTCTTTGCTTTTAAGTGGTCGTATTCATAATCCTGGTTAGGGGGCTTCTTATTTCTGGGGTTTAAGGAGTTGGTGTCCAACGGTTTTTCGCGTACCGTCTAGAGCCATGAGATCTGTGAATGAAGAATGAGACTAATCATCAATCACTAATGATTACAATTAAATGGGATTGTGAAGTAGGGGGTGTGGTGATCCTTCGTTATATTTGTTTCCAAGAATACTTTCTAATTTTGAGTTGAATGATAAATTGACTTCAACTGTAAATAAGGTTTCTACCGCTTTCTTCAAGTTAGAAAAAAATTCCCTTTGCTTTTGTAATTCTTTGTTGATTTCTGTTTTATTTTCTTCCTGTTGTATTTCTAATCTTTACTGTCTAAGTTTGATTATTATTTTCTCTGCTTTTAAGTGGTCATATTCATAATCCTGGTTAGGGGGCTTCTTATTTCTGGGGTTTAAGGAGTTGGTGTCCAACGGTTTTTCGCGTACCGTCTAGAGCCATGAGATCTGTGAATGAAGAATCTGTGAATCTAGGATCTGGGATCTGTGAATAAGGGGTAGAAATTCTATCGGGAAAAAATTGGGTTTTGGGAGATAGCATATAGTCTAACTCTTCTGAACTTTCTGACGATGAACTTTTTGGACTTTTTGATAATTTTATTATCGCTGGTATTAGGGACTTTCTTTTGGGAACAACTAGATTTTTCATAGCTAAGAATTCCCCGAAATTTTCTTCGTTACTATCGTTTTAAAAATCGTTTCGTTTGAAATTAAAAGGTTTTAATTCGGCAAGCCGCGACCGAAGTCGTTCGTCCTCCACATCTGACGTATCGGCAGACGTAGGTTGCGACGCCCATTTTTACGGAAATTTGGCTCTTTTATTTGACTAACGTGGGCCTTTAGGTTTGTCCGGTATCGGAATTTGTCATTTTAAAGGTAAAACCGTTGTCATATTTTTTATTATTCTATACGGTCCAGAGTATCTATTGGAGAGTTTTTGGCCTTCAGTTTTAGCTTCATTCTTTAGGTAGATGCGATCTCCTATTTCAAAAGGTATTTTTCCCTTGACATGAGGGGAGTCATTCCGCTCTTGGTTCATTTTAGATTTGTCTAATTCCTATCTAACTATATTATAAGTTTTTCTCATTCTGTTTATGAACTCCTGTTTATAATCCTCTGAATCATTGTAATACTGTCTGGATTCGATAATTTCCTCATACTGTATTTTAAAGTCGCGGCAAAATAATAAATAAAATGATGTTCTTTAGTCACCTCCGAAAATGAAGCATTAATCACGTTGGTTCAGTATGGCAGGAATTGGTCCCAGTCGTATCTATTATCTTTTGTATAAATACTCACAACATTCGAAAATGTTTTACGGCAATTTTCTATTTTGCCATTGACTTGGGGGTGGTAAGGGGATATCACCAATCCATTTATGTTGAGAAAACTCATCAGGTCTTTTTTTACCTTGGAAACAGAATAGCTTCCGTTATCACTCAATGCTGTGCTTAGAATACCAAAACTCAAAAATAATTTCGCTAATGCTTTGCTTCTGGCGTACGCGCTTTGATTTTTTAATGCTTTTTCAAACATAAATCCAGTAAAATGATCAATTACGCTGAGCAAGCACGTTTGTCCTCTGTTAGAAAAAGGTAAAACTCCACTGGTTCCATATAAATCAAAACAAATAATATCGAAAGGGTATCTGGCTGTTGGGATCTTCCCATTGGAGGGTGGGGGTAAATTTTGGGATTTTTCTCAAATTACATGATTCGCATCTATTTGTAAATTCTTTGAGTTTGGTTAACGCCGAAAGAACGAAGAAATATTGTTTTAATTTATGGAAGAATTTAGTTATTACTAAGTGTCCGCCTGTATCCGAATGAAAGAATTCAAAAGCAGGTATTACTAAATTTTGGGGTAATATTGGGATTATTGAAGTTTGGTTTCTATTTGTATTGTCTGTTAGTATCCTGCCGAGGATTCCTTCATCTAAACCGTAATAAAAATTGTCTATTTTGCTTCTTAGGGCTTTGAATTTATCGAATAACTTATCATCATTCACGAAATAGTTAATGAGCCTCAGACACATTTCAACCTTAGTTTGGTTTCTTTTTAGATTTGCTGGTGATAGAGGGCAATGATTATTCTTGTTTTCTTCTATTTGAATTTTGGGCTTATTCTTTTTGTGTTTTTTTACTGGGGTTGATTGCGTTTATTTTTTCATTTTCATTATCTGAGGAGTTATTCTTCGGGAACCTACTCAAGTAATCACAGGGGGCGTTTTGTTAACCCGTCAAATGTTCAAATTCGTAATCCAGATCTTTGAGTTTCATTATCCATCTAGCTCAAATTCCCGTCGGGTTTTTGAAAGTGCTCATATACTGCAAGCTTTTATGGTCCGAATGCAAAATAAATTTTCGGCGAACTAAATAATTCCTAAATTTGTTAAAGTGGTGAATTATAGATAGTAATTCTATTTTTGTTGCATAATAACTGCTTTCGCCTTTCGACAAGGTCCTACTAGATTGCCTTCCATGAGTTTTTCAAAGACTTTGGCTAGTGTGGCTAAATGATCCTC
Organism: Artemia sp. Qi Xiang Cuo; assembly: GCF_049724085.1. NCBI lineage: Eukaryota > Metazoa > Arthropoda > Branchiopoda > Anostraca > Artemiidae > Artemia > Artemia sp. Qi Xiang Cuo. Next base: position 62,458,407 of record NC_142794.1, read on the forward strand.
CGGGTTTTTTTCCTACGCATATAACATCATCCAAAAAATGAGTAACTGTTCTTTAAGCCTCGCAATAAGTGTAACAAAGGTCTAAATAATGCGCTTGAAATAGTCTTGAGTCCGAAGGGTACTCTTTAATTTTCATAAGAACCAAATTCAGTTGTAGAAAATGCCGCTTTATAAACGTCATTATCCACTATCTTGACTTGGTGATACCCTTGCGTACGATCTAGAGAGGTAAAAATTTTATTTTGTTTGAAATGGAGTCAGGGATCTTTTCGATTCGGGGCAGGGGAAACTTATCACTGAATACTTGTTTATTTAGGGCTCTATAATCCACTGCGAGCCTATGGTCCTTGTTCTTTTTGGGCACTAATATAAGGGGGGCCGAATAGGGCTTATTTTCGGGCGTACAATATTCTTTCTCTCTAGTTCATGGATCTTATTTTTTAACCAACTTTTGTACGGGTAGGGGATACGCTAGGGCTCTTTGGCCACAGGCAATGCTGTAGTTTGGATAGAGTGTTCATAGAACGGTATCAATCCAATATCTTCTTCAAAAGTAGAAAATACATCTCTAAAGTTCCATAGTGATTCACCTAATTTCCCTTTTAATTCCGCATCTTGGATGTGGTCTAGATTAAATTTTCTTGTGGTTTTGTTAGTGGGTACCTATCGCTTGGGCTATTAATACTACTAACTATGTTCCTTATAGAACTTTCCACTTATCTAGCTTGCGCTCAGAAATAACTTGTATTTAAAGAAAACATTTTCCCTTTTTACTCTAATTGTATCATTTTCGTGGGTATTTGTTAACCAAATAAAACCTTCCCCTTTTTTGTCAGATATGATCTGCTAGACGCAAACCAAATTTCAGATTTATCATTTATTGGATTGATCATTTGTGAGATCTGAACTCTTTGCATCGTTTTTGGGAGAATCTTTGTCTTGCGCAAGGTAAACCCATAATCTTTTTCTTCAGAATTATTTTTTATTAAGTAAAGATTGGCGTTTTGTTGCATCAAATCTTCCCCTAGTGGGGCTGATTGCAAGGGGACCGCGTTGAGGTTTATTACCTCATTCCACAACTCTGCTATTTTCTTAATTTCTGCTTGTCTATACTCCTGTATATCCCCTATTTTTGCCTTTGTGGACTCAATCCATTCGCCACTAGATTTGGTTCTCTTACAGGACGAGAAATGCGGTACAAAATAGTTTATTCTATTCGCTATTGCTTCCCCTTTCTCCACGCATCGGAGAATAGAATCAGATGGATATATGAGTCTGTCATTGGCTAAATCTAATAATGCTTTATAAGATTTTTGAAAATTAGCAACGATTATAGCCTTGTATGGAAAATTCTTGCATATTATAAAGTTAGTTGGAAAAATCCTATTATCTTTTGTCACATCTAGGCGTATTGAGCCTTTTGACTCCAACCTGTGCACTGTCACGCAAGTTAAACTGGGAATATTGAAATTTTCCATCGCTTGATATACGTTGGTAGTTTCTTGAATACATTTGAGCTTATTATATTAACTGTCATGCTGGAGTCTACCAGTGCTTTGAAGTAAATATTTACAACACCAAAATCATTAAATATAGGTAATATATCATTATTATCGCTTAAAGACGGTACAGCTACTGAATGGGACCTATAAAGAATACTAGCCTCCAGGGTACCGGTCAGTTTTCTTGGGGGCCTGATTCGTTTCCCTGTGCATTGATTTGATAAGTCGGTGTTTGAAATTGGGACTAGGTGGGAACTTCCCTGGTTGATTGACGTCTGACTGTCGTGATTGCCAAGTATTATGCCCACAGCCTTTGCTCATTTTGTACCGATGGAAAAAAATTCCTCTGTCATTACGCGTATTCCTATTAAATTTAGTGGGATACACTGTCCTTGAATTAAACTGGTATGCGTTCTGCCGAATATTTTGGTTGGGAAAGCGATAATTAGTTGCTGAGGCCTGAAAAAGACTCACCAAAAAACTCACGAAAAAATGCTAATAGACTGTAAAAACTACAAATCCTAGCTACTATACTATCCCAATTTCTCCGGGGGTTACATTAAGGCGTTACTAGAGATATGTCATCCGTATTCCTATTGGACCGAGGAATACATAATTTGACTACTTCAACTTTCACACAATTTATAGCTATGAGATTGACATCTCATAATTATTCCTGTCAAACAAAAGTCTGGTATACAATTGTTTATACTCTACTATGCATAATTAGTTCTGTCAAAGTCTTGCACTTGCTATCGCTTAAAGACGGATATATCTTTTTACTAGTGAAACAATGTTTCCCAATTGGCTACTTTTTTGCACCTGGGAACATTGTTCAACCTTGGGCCTAAAATCTTATTTAAACCAAAAATTTAAAGACATTTTTCTTTTTATCAGATTCAAAAATATTTCGAATAATGCTTCGAATGTTCTTTTATTATCTCTGTTGGGTAGCGAAATTCTTCTTTGGTCGCAGCAAAAAGTCTTTCGAGAATGTTATCATTTAAACCATTTTAATCGATACGCAAAATAATACGTTCCACAGCAAAACCCGCTCTAGGCATTTGCCGTGAGAAGAGAAATTTATACATATTTTGCGGCCACCTTAATTAAGCAAACTACACGACGCAAATGCCGTGTCTTTAAGATTAGCGTTCTTTCAGAAGATCAGACTGGTATTGTCTCAATTAATAATTTGGCAGGGGGTTTATGCTTCTCGAATTTTGATCCCGTTACATTACTTGGCCACGGGCAAGGTCCTCTGCCAAGGCAAGCACCTAGAAATATACAACGTATTGAACAAAATTGCGATTTTTTTGAGTTATCAGTGCTTTTGTGATGATGAATATTTATCCAAATATTATGAATAGTTGAGATGATGAAATTAGAACAATTTTTGTGATGATGAACATTATCCATAGATCTCTCGATTATTTCTCCTTTTATGTCCTAAATTGGCTGCCTGTTTGGTACGATTATTTGCACATTGTCAGCAGTGTACCTGAACAAGCTTGTCAACGCCATACACAAATCTATTGATAATGAATTATGCAGAAATGGGTTTAATAGTCCGGCTTTCAGGGGTAGGTTCAGTGATATAAAGAATGAATTGACAGGATTGTGGGAAGAATATATTGATATTGGGTCTGCATGAATCGTTAGATACATTTATTGGTTCAAACTTCTTAAATATGCCAATAATTTGACAGATTTCCTTCCATTTGAAGTTCAAGAAGATTGTCATCTTCTAAGAGCTGATTATGAAGGCCGAGGTTCGTTCAAATGGAAAGTTTGCTCATTTATTTAAAGGCAGCATTTACGAATTACATAGAACTCTTTCAGAGGATCTTCTGCTGGATCATCGAGTGATGGAGCAGTTTAAAGAACAAAAACTAAAAAGAATACAATAAACTATACATTTCTATTTAATAAATGCTCTCTGTTATTTGTGAAAGATCCAATATTCAATGGATTAAAACAATTATCCGGGTTGCAGCAATAGCTAGCAACCTAGTAAGAGACGATGATGTCCCATACTAAGAAATTCAATAACCCATAACTCCCAAAATTTGAGTCAGATCAAAAGTGAAAAAAGTACACTATTAAAACCCACTTGCCTAATGCCACTATATAGTAAACTTATCATCCCTTGGCCTGAATTATTTGGCTTGAAAAACAAGAACAGTGGCTCCAAGCACAATGTTCTGCATCAACAGCATCTTTTTTTTATTTCTGTTTTTTCTGTGCAGCTAGTCGGGCACTAGAAAATCACAGAGAAATGTTTAATAGCTTATTTGAAAGGAAATTGCTACATCTAATTAAAGATATTGAATTAGATTGATTGTTTTTTATTAAAAAATTGTAACTAAAAAAATAGTTTTCAGAATAGAATCAATTTTTTTGCTACCATGAAGGGAATATATGGATGTTAAAGAGGCAGTCTCCCTCCAATAAGAAACAAATCCTGCTCATTCTGGGGTTTAAAGTCACTTTTTACTTTTATAATAGGAGTGTAGACCAGAAATATTCTCTGAAAAAACAAAGATGCAAATATCAATTTTGCATTTTTGATGTGTTTTTTAAAGGTTTTTTGTACCCTTCCCCTCCCGTCCAAAAATTTAACATCCATTGAACAAAGTCTGGGTTACGGCCTTTGGTGATTATATATAGATTTCTATCTCCACCCTCTCCTAGTCTCTCCCTTAAAATCAATTATGTATTTATCTGAAGCATTGAAGAGAGCTGGGTTGTTTTCGCAATAAAATCTACCGTTTGGTGTATCTCCCTCCCTCCCTAACTACAAAACTATCGGAGAACCCCATTGGGGGTTCGCCTAGACGGGAGTTATCACCTCGCAGCTTCCTTGTGGACACTAACTACCTCTTTCCAAGGAAAAATCTGGCCAGAAAATTTGATCCCACTGAATACTCCCTCTGGAGAATTCCGCCCTAACATTCTCTCCAGATGTAAAATTGTATATTCAAAGAGGAAGGAAGATAAATAAATAGAATTTTGTAGAAGAATTCAGGGCAATTCTTCCAAAAAAGTTTCTACGCTTACAAAATTTCACCAGATAACCCCCCCCCCTATAGAATAATCCCCTGTGAAAAAAGTCCGTATGTTTCCAAATGATAGATACTACGTGTGAGCAATGGACAAATTAAAAAAGGCACTTAAACTTCTACAATGAGTCCTCTGATAGTTTTGTAGTTAGGGATGGCCTCATAGATTGCATTTGAATGACAAAACATCCCAGCTCTCAAATGAGCCTTCAAATAGATGAAATTGAAAAAAAAAGTTTTTTTAGCTGATAGTAAGGAAAGAGCTCTCATTGAGCTTTCAAACAAATACTGAATTAATTGTAAGGGAGAGCCTATATATATATATATATATATATATATATATATATATATATATATATATATATATATATATATATATATATATATATATATATATATATATATATATATATATATATATATATATATATATATATATATATATATATATATATATATATATATATATGATATATATATATATATTGTATATATATATATATATATATATATATATATATATATATATATATATATATATATATATATATATATATATATATATATATATATATATATATATATATATATATATATTCGGTTTTTCACAATGCTTGCATAAACAAAGATTTCGGTCTAGGTGTTTATCCCCCTCCCCGGAAAATACCCCTCGTAGCTGACTGGTCTCCAATCACTTTTAACTAATAAAAAAAGACTAAGGTTCTCAGTTTCTGATATAATGAGCCTCCTTTGAAGTTTCTGCAAAATAATGGGGACGAGGAAAGGACAGTCCCCCTTCTAAACGGATAAATTCTTTTCATTTCGGGGTTTAATATCATTCTTTACTTTCGTAATAACAGCGTAGACCAATCAAATTCCCATAAATAAAAGAAGATTGATGACTCAATTTCATTTTTTTTATGTTTTTTTTAAGGTCTTTTTTTACTGTTCCCCAAAAAACGAAAGTCCTGTTTTCGGCCATGGGGACTATAATTTTTTTTTACATCCAGTCTCCCCTTGTCTCTCCCTTAGAATTAATTCAGTATTTGTCTGAAGTCTCAGTGAGAGCTTGCTCCTTACTATCAGCTGAAAAAACTTGTTCGTTTTTTTTAATTTCATTTATTTGAAGGCTCACTTGAGAGCTGGGATGTTTTGTCATTAAAATGCAACCTATGAGGAGTTTTCCTCCATCCCTAACTGCAAAACTATCAGAAAAACCCACTGTAGAAGCTTAAGTGTCTTTTTAATTCTTTTAATTTGTCCATTACTCACACGTAGTTGTTGTTGTTGTTGTTTGGGGTTTGACGCGTTCGACCAATAGGTCATATTCGTTCGTATCACTATCACTCGATTGTTCCGTGCCTTCTGTAATCACTAGCTTGCTTGGGTGTCACTTTGGTCAATATTCACTGGACCTGATCATGCATCACTTATCTGGCTATTGGTAGGGAATAATTCACCTGCAGGAACTACCTGCGTTGAAAAACAGGAATCAAAATAATGCAACTGTGCTTTTTCATACAGCAATTAAAATACATATACAACACAATTATAATAGATAATACAGTTTTACATTATAACCTATTGCATCCCTCCATATATATAAATTTAATAAGATAAAATATGAAAAGATAGATAGGGATAATAAAACAAATAAAATAGGAAAAGGATAACTCTAAAATAAAATAATTTGGGAGGGGCATCATGGCCACCACAATTAAAATAATATGGACCCATCTAACAATTATCTTACTTATTATAGGGGTTAGTCCCCATCAGCACCTGCCAACAAACATAAACAGGAACCAGAATGATACAAATACCATATCAAACAGCAAATATAATCTTTATACAAGTCAATTATAATAAATAATACATTTAACCTGTCACCTAGATCAAATTATAAACAAATAAAGCAACTCTAAAAAAAGAAAACATGCAGGAAAAAAAAATTGGGAATGAACCAAACCAGTATCTTAACCAAATTACTGAATAAGCTTGTGCTTAGTCAACCATGCCCAACCCAAGGGAAAACAATGGAGATATAACTAGTCAATTGTCTGAGAAGGAGCCAACCTAGGTCTGGCCCTAGGTTGTATTGTAGAACCTTCTGGGCTAGGTACAGACGCCTTTCCTTTACGCTTCCTTTTTGCTTTACCACGGCTACTGGTAACTGCTGACATGGTGGGAAGGCTTGAACCTTCTATGTTTAGGTTTTCAACTGAGTTATTCAGGCTACGGACTGTTTCTTTGAAAGTATGTGGTGCTATTTGAGAAACCAGCTTGCAAATTTAAGTTATAATCTGGGTTAGATCAGAGATCTGCTTTGCAACACCTTCAAACATGGTCATGTACCTCATGTTGGGATCCTCAGCTGGAGGTTGATTAGGAGTCAGTGGAGGGAAAGAGTCTGTGTGTACTATGGGGATGTGTTCCTTTTGTTTAGGAAGTCCTTTCTTCAAGACCTAAGCAGCAGTTCTCATGGGGACATTATTGGTGAAAGAGTAAGTTACAATTGCTTTCTTCTCCATGAATATAAGGCACTCCCTATCATTAGCAGCATGGTTACCATTGCAGTTAGGGCACTTGAGTCCCTGGTCTTCCTCAACTGTTTTAGATTGGGGACATTCATCAAGGGTGTGCTGTCCACTACAAAGTAGATATCTTCTGCCTCTGCGGCAATTTGAAGCCATATGGCCAAAACCTTGGCAATTGAAACACTGTATTGCCCGGGGGATAAACTGCTACCTTGCACCCAAAACAGAGATTTAGAGGAAACTGAACATCCTGATTAAAGGTGCAAACCAAAGGGATAATTAATGGGCTTGGATTTTTAAAGGCCAATGTCACTTGTTATATTCTATCATCAACTTGGACCTCCTTGACAAAATCAACCATATGGGTGACCTCCTCAGATGGGATAAATACAATTTTTTTTTGGTTTCTGATTAAAGCAGGGTTAGAGGTAGGACCAAGCACAAATTTTACCTTACATCCATTTACTGCTATATCTTAAACAGAAAGTATAGCAGCAGCTACTAACTGGTTCACAGCTATTATGATAATGGAGCCATCTGGTCCAAGTCTTTCTAACAATGAACCATAATGACCATAATGACCATAATTTTGAAGATGTTGAAACAGTTTTTTAACAATAACTGCTCTACAGCCCAATGTCAACAGCCTAGGCCTATTGGTCTCATTTAGACTTTCAACACCTAAAGCCAAAATCCTTACACTAGTTATCGGGGTCAGAGGTGACAGGACTACTAACCATCCTGTCAGTCATCACAAATAAAACCCCAAAGGGCTAAAACAGTTTAAACAACAAAACTAAATCACAAAAAGGAAATAAAATGTCAAATAAATAAAACAATTAGGCTACAAGCAGAGGGGGGCCCTCAGTCAATAATAAATTAAGCAAGCAATATAAGTCAAAAGTAGGCACAGCACTAAGTTTCAAAGCAGGGTATAAAACGGTTTGATAAGCACTTTCAAGTAATTGGTAGTTGCAATATGCAGGAATCTGAGAGTTTGCAGCAAGCACATTAACAGTTAAAGCAAGCCAAAGGCCAAAAAATACACAACAAGGCGTGTGTACAGGCGTCAGGGACCCCAAAGGGCAGAGCTTCTTGTGTTTTAATCAACAAACCATGGCACCGAGCTATCCCTGCTAGGGAAATAGCAATAATGAATATATTTGGATCATTTCAATTTCAATTCGTCTTTTCTTCCTCCTCACACGTAGTATCTTTTATTGGGAAACATACGGGCTTTTTTCACGGGGGATTTTTCTACAGGGGGGGGGGAGGTTATCTGGTGGAAGTGTGTAAGCGTAGAAACTTTTTTGGAAGAATTGCCCTGAATTCTTCTACAAAATTCTATTTATTTCGCTTTCTTTCCCTTTGAATGCACAATTTTACATATGGAGAGAATTTTAGGGCGGAATTCTTCAGGGGGAATATTCGGCGGAATCAAATCTTCTGGCTAGATTTTTCCTTGGGAACAGGTAGTTAGTGTCCACAAGGATGTTGCACAGTGATACCTCTTGTCTAGGCGAACCCCTAATTGGGCGATCCCATAGTTTTGTAGTCAGGGAAGGAGGGAGATACCTCAAATAATGCATTTTAATGTCAAAACAACCCAGCTCTCTTCAATGCTTCAGATAAATACATAATTGATTTTAAGGGAGAGACTAGGAGAGGGTGGAGATAGAAATTTATATATAATCACCAAAGGCCGTAACCCAGACTTTGTTCAATGGATGTTAAATTTTTGGACGGGAGGGGGGGAGGTACAGAAAAACTTTAAAAACACATCAAAAATGCAAAATTGATATTTGCATCTTTGTTTTTTCAGAGAATATTTCTGGTCTACACTCCTATTATAAAAGTAAAAAGTGACTTTAAACCCCAGAATGAGCAGGATTTGTTTCTTATTGGAGGGAGACTGCCTCTTTCACATCCATATATTCCCTTCATGGTAGCAAAAAAATTGATTCTATTCTGAAAACTATTTTTTTAGTTACAATTTTTTAATAAAAACAATCAATCTAATTCAATATCTTTAATTAGATGTAGCAATTTCCTTTCAAATAAGCTATTAAACAGTTCTCTATGATTTTCCAGTGCCCGACTAGCTACACAGAAAAAAAGGAAATAAAATAAAGATGCCGTTGATGCAGAACATCAGGCTTGGAGCTACTTTTCTTGTTTTTCAAGCCAATGAATTCAGGCCAAGTGATGGTTAATTTCCTATATAGGGGTATTAGACAAGTCGGTTTTAATACTGTACTTCTTTTATTTTTGATCTGACTAAAATGGTAGGATTTATGGGTTGTTAATTTTTTATTATGGGACATCATCGTCTCTAACTAGGTTGGCAGCTACCGCTGCAACCCGGATAATGGTTTTAATCCATTGAATATTGGATCTTTCACAAATATAAGAGAGCATTTATTAAATAGAAATGTATGGTTTATTGTATTCTTTTTAGTTGTTTTTGTAATATTTGTACATTCTTGAACTCAACATACATTTCGAACATGTTCGAACATGTTGTTCGAACATTGGTGCACCATGTGTGTATTGACAAGTATTGACAACAACTATACTTTGACTTTATTTGACAAACATCTGCTGCCTTGTACAGCATGGTCAGACTAAGATGATGGTTCCACTCCCATGGACTGGACAACCCAAAAAACCTAAGAAAATATAAAGAGGCCGCTAGAAGTTTCTATTTCCAATCGAATGAGCTCTATTAGAAGTTTTTACGACAATTCCTTCTAAACAGTGTGTTGCTTAGAAGATAAAAAAAAAAAAAATGCATTATGCCCACATCGTTTTTTACTTAGAAAATGCTATTGGGCTGCCTTAGATTATCAGTAGTGACCTACTGCAGACGAGATTACTATACTGTATACAAGCTTTTTTGGGGTGGGCGAAGGTGAATGTCGTATACGCTCGGGTTTATTTTTCTGCCAACTTCATCACTAATGTTGCAGTACCTATCTCCTCTCCACTTTCTCTGACCCCTACTGAACAGATTTTGACTGTAAAATTTAATTTGTTGTGCTAAACTTTTAATATGCGTGATTTATTGAATTATTGCTTATGAGTTTCTATTAAATTTATTTGGTAGTGGGCTTGCTTAACAACATTGATGAAAGATTTGACATCAGCGGGTGACATTAAACAAAAGCAAAAACACATGATAAATCAAAGTATTGTTACAAATTCTGTAATATTATAATGCGACATATATATTATGTTGTTTCAGAATAAATCATATGTACATATAAAGTAAACCTACAAATACACACTTAATTCTGGAATTAAAAAATCAAAGTTTTGGCTCTATTTTACATAGACTTGTTATAGAAAATGCAGCCGTCTACCTTTTTGTACATAAAATTCGTTTAGCGCTTTATCAAGGTCAGTTTGTACTAGTCTTTCAGTTGCTAACAGTGCAAATAAATATATCCTTTCTTGTCCCGTGTTGTTGCAGCAGTACGTCTTCCACCGTTGATGGCAAGAAAAAGATCTTTCGCACGTTCATATGAATAGTAAAGTACATTTTAAATAGATCAAATGTTAGAGGAAAGGCACATTTCAAAATTATTTCATCAAACACAGATGCTCGTTCTAGAATGTTTTTGTTTTTTGTATCCCCAAGTCCGTAAAAACACTGTCTTTCAGACATGCAGTGTTCAAAATCGAGCTTCTAGTATTCTCACACAAAGCTTGTACTGTCTCTGCTCATTTTATTTGCATCTAGCATTACACTTAAGCTGTTTAAAACGTTCAAACTGTTCTCTTCTAGCTTGCTTTCAGTTTCTTGACTTCGAACATCAATAACTGGATATAATACTGTATATTTAAAAAAAATCTTATCCAGTATCAGACACTTTTTGGTGAAACTTACATAAATTAAATATTGCTAGGCTACAATGTTTCTGCTGAAAGTAATTATGATTTGTTAGAATATGAAGTAGAAATAGAACTCATTTAAATCCAGCTATAGTCTTGATCAAACCTAATCGAGTTGAACTTATATACTTTTTGCTCATATTTATCATTATTAGGCTCTAGACAATAGAAAAGTCAAAAATAGTCACAGCCATGTTCAAAAGAACCAGAGAAAGAGTATTTAAAAAACTTACAGCCAAATAAACAAAAAAAATTAATTAAAATTCATCTGTAATAGAAAACGTATCCTCTTCTCCCGGGCAATCGCTTTATACGGAGGCAAAATCTGCAAAAAGAAAAATTCTTTAATTATTAACTTTAGCTACAATTTTTCAAATTAGAATTACAATTGTGTGATAAAAAAACAGGGAGGCTGAGATCTTTCATCCATTTTTACTTCACAAAATAAAACAGCAATAATAGATGAAAGATCAAAAACAGAAAGCTAAAGAAAATTTCACGAAATTGCATGAACAAAAAATAATTCAATAAAAAATGGCTGTAGCTGCAACCTTTATCCGAATAAAATGTAAATTAGTTACAATTTAAACTAAATTACAGGAAAATTTAACTTGACAAAAATCTATTAGTGGTATAATCCCATCAAGTTGTTCCTTTCAAAGATGTAAATAAATTTTATGTTTCTAGCTTTCCATATTTTTTATAGGCTGTTTATTTTGATAACCTAAACCCCTTATGTTTTTCAAGCTTTAACTTGCATTTGAAAGCCAATATATTAAAACTCTTACATACGTACAATCTTTATTTTTTTTAAGGACAACATAAAAATTGGTATACTTAAAACCTAAATTATAATGCAAAACAAGCTTTCATTTATTAAAGAATAAATGGAACACAAAACAAACAGAAATTAAATTAACAATCAGAACAAACATAAAGATAGCAGGTGCAAATATAGATGTAAAACGAGTAAATATTAAATTGAATATTCAAGTCAAACTTATAACGAAAAAAACTACCACAAATAGGAGTTTCGCTAAAAATCTAAAGCATACTGCTTCTTTTGCGCTTTAATAAAAAATAATAGTACTATACGCAATTTTTTATATTTATAACTTTCAAAAATAAAAATTTAAGTGAAGAAAGATTTAACTTGTGCTTTCCAGTCATCTTGATTATTATAGTGACTTTTTTTTTATTTGTCGTCGAACTTTTGAAAATAACGTACACTGTTCAAAATACAAATAGTTTTCAGTGTTGTAATATGTAAAAGAAAATATTTATAATATAATCCTTTTTTAGGAAAGTGTAAATGACGCAGTAGGCTTTAGACTTTTATGTTTTGAGGAGGGAAAGAGGGCAGTAGGCAGTCTCATGTTTCTAATAATTTATGTTCATGTTTTTAGTAACTTTTTAGTAATTTTTGAACATTCAATTTAAGTTTAATCGTTTTAATATTTATTTTATTCATCTGTAGTTGCACCTGTTATCTTAATGTTTGCGATGATCGTTAATTTTAGTTTTATTTCGTTTTGGGTTTCATTTGTTCTTTAATAGTAGTAATTTCTGGTCGTTTTGAGTTTGAACTATTGTCGGTATTTATTCATGTGGGTCCGGAGCTTAATATAGCTCTTTCCTTTTCTTTTAAAATCTGTAACTTTAGATCAGACCCAACCAAGGATTCCTGAATACATGAATACCTTTAGTATGAAATAGAATTTTTATAGACCAATAATTTCACCATAAAATCAATTTTTCACATTTTTTTCAAAAAGAAATTTCAAGCGAGGATTTTAAGTTTTTTTTTAATTTTTAGGAATTATTTGATTTATATGCCGATTTCTTCCTAAACAGAGTAATGGCTGAGGAGTTCCAAGCCTTTGCCAATGGATTCAAGCTTATTGTTTCTAAATCCCGCATGATTGAGTTTATAAGACCTGACAAATTAGAAGAGATTGTTGCGGTAGTTCGGTAAGTTTTTTTCTTTTTTGTTTTATTTTTCCATTAGGGATAACATCATCCCACAAGTATAAATCGAAGGGCAGTTTCAGGTCGTCATAAAGGATAGAGAAGAAATAGAGCAGAATGTAGAGATGCTCCACTAGAATAACGTGATAATTTGTAGTAAAATACCAGAGCACATCAGATTTGGAGAGAGAGATAATTAGTTATCATCTGTGAAGATTTGCTTCAGTTGTCCCGACTGAATCTCTTTGGAATATTAGAGGCAGCTATAGTACTGATGCAGAAAGAAAGTACTGACAGAAATATACGTATTCTAACTGATAGCCAAGCATACCTTAAGGCTCTTCAGAACGTAATCAACCGATAAAGAAGTGAATTGGAATTTTATGAAACATAAAATAGTCACCCCCTAGAAACTTCCCTTCCCATGGAAAGTTATCCCCGTGGAAAATTTCACCATCATAAAATACTCTCCCCCTCCCCGAAAAATGTTTGCATACTTCTCAATAAAATATACTATACATAAACAATGGGCAAATTTTGTAACTTAAAGACCTTTCCGAAGGGGTTTGGGGGGGAGGGTCATAATATCTCTAAAGGCATATTTACTCCGCCTTTCAACTATACTACTACTAACAACTCACCGCAGCACCAAGCCGCCTGAGGCCAACACAGCTACGCCAGCTCATCCTCCATCCCAATCTATTCAAAGCCTCCTTTTTTACACCCACCCATGAAGTTCCCATTTCCTTTAATTTTTTTTATGACGTCCTCCCACCCCAGACGAGGACAACCTGCTTTCCGTTTAGACGGTTGGCCGAAAAGAACAATCTTCGGCAATCTGTCATCCTTCATCCGCAAAACGTGCCCTAGCCACCTCAACCTTTCTTTCATTATAGCCCTATAGAGCGGTATTGAACCACATTTTTGTATAGCCTATTGTTTGAAATACGGTCAGTCAGCCGTGTACCCAGAACAGTCCTTAAGCAATTTCTCTGGAAAACATCTAGCAAATCTTCATCCGCTTTTCGGAGCGCCCATGCTTCAGAACCATATTTGACCACTGTCTCACTGTAGCTTCTAATATTCTAATCTTGGTTTGCAGACTTGTCTTCCTATTTTTCCAAACATTTTTTAACTGTGAAAAAACACCGTGAGCCTTGGCTATTCTACTTTTGACATCTTCACTACTCCCACCATCTTTACTAATAATACTACCAAGGTAAGTGAAACTGTCCACCTGATCAATCTTTTCATTACCCAACTTCACCTTTTCATCTTCACTTATTCTCAGCCTTTGTGACTTAGTCTTCTTAAAATTAATTTTCAAATCTATTCTAGCACCCTGAACTCGCAAATCTTCTATAACTTCGCTCATTTCGCTCAAGGTTTTCTCTAGGAGACTTAAATCATCTGCATAATTTACGTTCAGGTAACTTTTTCCTCCCCATTTGATTCCTTGATCTTCCATCACCTTTCATGTGCTCCTCAATACAAAGTCCATCAAAATAATCCGTATGAATGGGGATAGAACACAACCCTGCTTAACTCCTGATTTAATACAAAACCAGCTGTTTACCTCATTTCCTACCTTAACCGCAGCAGTGTTATTCTCGTACATAGCACTAATCACTTTAATGTATTTGTCTGGTATACCATGCAAGGATAAAACCTTTACCAAAGCCCTTCTATCAACAGAATCGAACTCTTGCTCATAATCTATAAAACTGATGACCAAAGGTGTTTGAAAACTCAGGCACTTCTCAATTATTAACCTAAGAGTAAAAATTAGGTCGACACATCCTCTACCTTTTCTAAAACCGCACTGTTCTACTCTTAAAACTTTGTCTACGGCATCCCTCAGTCTAAAAAGTATCATATTACTAAGTAATTTACTACCTACAGAGACCCGACTAATCCCTCAATAATTACCACACTTACTTTTATCACCTTTCTTATAAAGTGGCTTAATTGAAGTTTTCCTAAAATCGTTAGGTACTTTCCCTTTTTCAAAAATTATATTCATAATCTTCAGTAATTTATTTCTAATCTCAGAGCCACCATATTTATGAAACTCATTTACCACCCTATCAGCACCTGGAGCCTTATTATTTTTTAGTCCTTTTAGTACTGTCGCTAATTCCTCCTCACAAAATAAATCTTCCGTCACATCCAAGGTATCACAAACTTTTTCTTTTTCCTCTATGTCTCTTCCTTCAACTCTATCTCGGTTAAGCAAATTCTCAAAATGTTCGGCCCATCTCTCTTTAGTTTTTTCCTAATCACTAACTGCGGCCCCATTCCTAGCTTTAACTGGGCCAAGTCCGCATTGACTACTCCCCCTCAATTTGTTAACATGCTAGTACAATATTTTACTATTATGCGGTCTAGCTGCATCTTCCAGATCCTCGGCAATTTTATCCATGGCCTTTATTTCACACCTCCTTAGTCCATATTTCAACGCTTTCTCCACTTTCTTTACATTCCTTTTGTTTTCATATGATCTATCACTAAGGTAATTCTTGTACAAGTCCTTTCTCCTTTCTATCAAACATAAAGCTCTTTCACTAATATTCTTAGCTGCAGTTCTAGCTTTCTTCCCTAAGACACCTTCAGCAACTTCACAAATTATTTTTCTAAAATTATTCCAACCATCTTCCACATTATCAAATTTTAAACTCGGAAATTTAGTATTCAACTGTTCCTGGAAAGTGTCTCTCAAATTCTTATCCTGAAGTGTATCAACATCATAACTTCCCGGGAGGTAGTTACCCTTCCGATATTTCAGCCTTAAATTAACCCTTGACACTACTAGATGGTGATCTTTACTCTTAACATCAAAAACGACACTACTATATACCCTAGTATCTTGTATTGATCCTGCTAGTCTTCGGTATACAATAGCATAATCAATAAGGTTTGCTGTCTTACCATCACGTGAATACCATGTTAACTTATGAGCCATTTTATTACCAAACACCGTATTAGTTATAACTAGACTGTTATACCTACAAAATTGCAAAAGTCTGTATCCATTACTGATTCTTTTCCTACACCAAATTTACCTAGGCTAGGGTACCATCTATCCCTATTTCTACCAACCTGGGCGTTAAAATCTCCTAGTAAAAACATCATATTTCTACCTGGAATCCTGTCTATTTGCTTCTGTAACTGTAAGTAAAATTCATCTGAGTCACTAGTATCTACGTCAGTCAGTTCTACAGTGGCATATACAACTAAAATTGATACTCTGAGCTTTTTAGTCATAAAATGAGCAATTAGTATTCTATTATTATTGCCTTCCCATCTCAAACAAGACTTAGCAGCTTCCTTATTCATCATGAGCCCAACTCCCTGTCTATGTACCCCATCCATCCTACCTGGGTAAACAAATTCTATATCACCTAATTTCATACTTCCTACCTCTGGGATATGAGTTTCTGAAACTCCTAATAAATCCAGTTCAAATCGTCTGAATTCATCAGTCAAAATGTTGATTCGATAGTCATTTTCTAACGTCGTAACATTCCAAGTTCCGATTTTCATGTTCTTTAAGGGATTGAAATTATTTTCGCCTCAGGAAAAGCAATGATCCTGGATACCGGTGCAGGACGGGGATCACATATCTTCTCAAGTCTACACCGAACTGCTTAAGCCGGCTTAGAACCGGACAGCATGAAGTCCCTGGGACCTCCATGAATGGGGGCTTTGTACAATCCTGGGCCCATGTTGGTCACAACAATTAAAATTTTATGACTTTTAGGGGGTGTTTCGCCCTTTTTTCAAAAATCAGGGAAATTTTCTCATGTTCGTGACCTTTGATGGGCAAGACTAAACTTAATGAAACTTATATATTTGAAATCAGCATAAAACCCAAATTCTTTTAATACGAGACTCGTATATCTATTGGTACCAAAGTTCCAGTTTTTAGAGTTTCGGTTACTATTGAGCCGGGTCACTATTTATTTACAGTTCTTTACCACGAACTGTTTGAAAACCCCGGCTGAGTATAAAATCCCTTAATTGGATTTACTTAAACTGACATAGCAATTTACACGGTTAGCGTAATTGTCTCTCAGACTTTAGTTAATAAGTTAAGTTTCAAAATTTCGTATAGGAACTCTGGCAAATTCCCTCAGTGTAAAAATTCCCCTGGAAAAATCACCATGCACACTTCCCAATAACAAATACTATTCGTAAACAATGGGCAAATTTTACAACTTAAAGGCCTTTCCCCAGTGGATTTTGGCGGTAATTCGGCCTTTAAACTATGCTGAAAAAAATGACTATCTCAAAAATTTGATCGAACGATTTTGAGAAAAAACGGGCTTGGGAGGGGGCCTAGTTGCCCTCCAATCTTTTTGGTTTTTGATAAGGCCACTAGAACTTTAAACTTCCGCTCGAATGAGCCCTCTCGTAACATTCTAGGACCAATGGATCGATACGATCACCCCCCCCCCGAAAAAACAAACAAAAAAAAACAACAAACAAACGAAAAGAATCAACGAATAAACACGCATCCGCGATCTTTTTTCTGGCAAAAAATATAAATTCGACGTTTCTGCAGGTAGGAGCTTGAAACCTCTACAGTGTGGTTCTCTCATACGCCAAATCTGATGGTGCCATTTTCATTTCGATTCTATGCCTTTTGGGGAGTGTTTCCCCCTTTTTCGAAAATTAGGAAATTTTCTAAGGCTCGTAGTCTTTGATGGGTAAGACTTTGATCGCAGCCTTTGACGGGAAAGACGAACAAAACATTAATTAATAAATACAAAAATTCTGGATATTTCGGCTCCACATCCGGGAACCTTTCTTAACGGAGAAATATTTTAAACAAGAGCAATATTCTAAATGTAGTACTTTGGTTGCAGTAGTAGTAGTGGAAGCCGTAGTAGTGGTGGTAATTGTAGAAGTAGTATCAATACTCTCAATTTAACACTCGAAACTTCCATAATTGTTCTTATTTTTTATAATTTTAAATCTTTGGCATATTGATGTTTCGCGAATTTCGGCAACTTGTGTCTATTCATATTCTGCATCAATCGTAATATCAATACTTCCTAGAAAAATATCTTTGGGTCATTAATTTACATTTATTCAATCTGATTGTACAAATTTTGAAGAATTTTCGCGGCTTATAGGCTGACCCCCGACTGATCCTCAGAATGGTTAAGTGGGCAACCGTCTCAAGCTAAAGTGTTTTGGTCAGCAATTGGGGAAAAAAACCTTTTATGTTTAACCTTGATACATCGTAGTCAAATTCCCAAAAAAGTCTATGGTTAAAAAATACCCATTAGGAACGTTCACCAGGGTGGGGTGGGGCAATTTAGACACACTCCCTGTTTATCCTGTTTACTTTACGACTTTTTCCACAAGTTCCTTAAAATTATCTTAAAATTCACTAGTTTTGTGATTAAGCTTTTCCTTGACACATTGTGGTCCAGTTCCATATAAGAAAAATAATATATAATTAAAAGACACCCATTAGGTACGTACAATAGGGAGGCTGGTCTGTATATAGGATTTTTATTCGGGAGGGGGTTAAGATATCTTTCACATTAATTTTTAAAACCAATTTACAAGGCGGAGAAACATTTTCAGTTTTGCAAGAAATGGTCTTTTTAGTCGGATAAATATTTCGGGGGAGGGGTTAAACCTGGTATCCTCCCTCCCCTGTATACGTCCCTGGAATTGGACATTGGGGTCTAGTTCCATATAAGGAAAAATATATATGATTAAAAGACATCCAGTAGGTACGTACACCCGGAAGACAGGGCCTTTGCTCGGCCTTTGATCCGGGATTTTTGCTCAGAGGAAGAGTGGGGTAAGGTTTTCTACATACATTTTGAAAACCAATTTACAAGGCAGAAAAGAATCCTTACTTTTCGCTTATTTTGTGTTTCAGGCTATTAATAATGTTTCAGACTGATAATATAATTTTACGTTGGCCATACTATTTAATTCCTAAATAAAAAAAAGTACACGAGGCTCCAGACCAGAACTGTTCTCCAAACATTGGAATTTGTATGACTTACGCACACAATCTTATACTAATCATTTAATCCACCAATTTTTTGGCGGGAGGGGACAATCTAAAGCCTCTGTAATTCAGCCCTTCTTTAAAATAAAATCTCTCGTAAGCTCATTGATAGTCAGTGTTTTGCCGTTTTGGGTTTTATACTGAGAAGCGCTGCAAAATGCTGCTTCAATAAGAAATTAAGAGCTTAGACCCTCTCCTGAAACACAAAAATGGTCCTTGGAACCACAACCCCCCAAGACCTAAGAATAGTTTCAACTATACTTCTTAAATCGCTATACTTTTCGTAGAATTCGTCTATTTTCAATTTTCCAGAATTTGCCTCCCAGCTGCCTTCCCGATAAACGTTAATGGGCAGCGCACATTCCTAAATCAATAATGACATTCTTTTAGGTACCACATTGTATTTTTGCTTATATAGAATAAAGGGTAACGAACGATATCTAAAAAGGCAACCCGTGTTAATGAAATGGAAACTAATAAAAAAAACTAATATTTCTATAACAGCACCATTTCGTAATATTCGGAAGCACCCATGTAGTAAATGAACCGACTCCCCCCCCCCCCAGAACAATTTCTGTGTACACACTTACAAACAGGATTAAGTAATCTGATCAGTTAAACTATCTTTGTTAAAAAAAGAGGATTAGTATAGAGATTGCGCTGATGATTTAAAGATGACAATGACGCAGACAGGATGAATCAAGTATATACAACATAGAGACAGGATTGCCAACTGGTGTGCCGGGACATAATGACATAACAGGGCAAAAAAGGGACATATTGTAGACATTTGAGACATAAAATGGACACATTTTTAAATTTATGAGATAAACAAAATCATTTCATAAAAAGAAATGTCACCCATCACCAAATGAGCCCTAAGACTTAAATCTTCTTTTTTTTCGTTGTGTAATGTATTTTCGGGGTTGCTTGCTCTTTCCCCAAGCAAACTTTCTGAAAATACTTTCACAATTATTTCATCTGTAAATGGTTTCATCAACCCTGATTTTACTCGACACTCATGATAACACACAACTGTCACGTTTTTCGTATACACTCCCGGCTTCCAAAGGTGAGATAAACATTTCGATTTACATGTATCAAGTATCATCACTTATCAGCTGAAAATCTGAAGTAAACATAATGCATATTTTGGATTTCTGGTGGTCTGGAATAAAAACAAAATCCAAGTTGTCAAAGTAAGGAGCGACCCGACTCTATAGCAGTTGAAACTCTAAAAAACTGAATTTTGACACCAATAGATATTCAAAAGAACTTACTTATTATTCTGATTCTAAATATATAAGTTTCATTAAGTTTATTTTTATCCATCAAAGGCTAAGAGCTTGAGAAGATTTGCCTGATTTTCAAAAAAAGGAAGAACACCCCTAAAAGTCATAGAATCTTAATGAAAATTGCACCATCAGATTGAGCTTATCAAATAACCCTACTGTAAAGGTTTCAAGCTCCTATTTGAAAAAATGTTGAAGCTTGTATTTTATGCCACAAGAAATTTTTTGATGCGTATTTATTTGTTGTTTTATGTTTTTTTTTCAGGGATGATCGTATCGACACAGTGGTCCTAGAATATCTGGAAATGGCTCATTCAAACGGGAAATAAAAGTCCTAATGCCGTTTTTAAGAAACCAAAAAGATTGAAGGGCAACTAGGCCAAGATCACCGTATGACAGAAACAGGCCTTGGTGCAGTTTTCGTTTAAAAGGACTTACAATAACGAAGACCAATATGTTGCTTCACTTTCCTAGCAATTCACTCTTAGAAATAATTCATGCCGTACAACTCACAACTAGTGTTTTTGAGTTTAGTAGAAATCGCAAGGGCGCAGATCCCGAGATCATTAACTCTCAAATAAGACGGGCTGTATGGTTTGCTAATGAAGACATATCATTTTGAAGGCAAACAGTTTACTTCCAGTTCTCAAAGCTTGATTCCCAAATTGCGAAAGCAATGAAGATGAAAAGGACTGTAACCACTGGAATTATTAAACACGTTTTAGCTTCATATGAAAGACAAGAACTTCGTAAGTTTCTGAGAGTTTCAAAATTCTCCCTTATTGTTAATGAAACAACAGACCGAAGTTTCTTGTATTGATTGTTAAATAGTGGAACTATTCTACTGACAAAGTTCGTGAGGAACTTCTTGGTCTACTAGAAGTAGATGACGCTTCGAGCCGCGGGCTAAAAACTATCATCGACAATTACCTAGAAAAAGAAGAGATACCAAAAAACAAGATGATGGTCTTGACCCTTTTCTCAGGGACTTGATAATGTATTTGTCAGGAAGTAGCAAGAGGCAAAAAGAATTTCGGGAAATCTACGAATTTTCTAAACAGGGGTCCATAACCTTCTTTTAATAGCTAATGCACGTTGGCTTTCAAAGGAAAAGGCTGTCTATGGAGTACTGGAGAAGTGGGCATCTCTTCTGCTCGTATTTACCAACCATGCGTTAGGTACAGCGGCTCCGGATACACAGGCCAAGGGAAGAGCTGCAAGGGCTTTGAGGTATATTCAAACCCACTTGTAAAAGGTTTCATGTATTTCTTGAGTTTTGCGCTACAGAAAGTCAATAACATGAATACTGAGTTTCAGTCCTCTGATTCATCTGCTTCTAAAAAGTACCTGCATATTTTAAAAATCAATATTTAGAGGTTTCATCATAACTTCTGAGATTGAAAGGCAGAGCCCATTTTCAATGAATCTCACCAAAGTATATTTTTGCTCCATGGAAGAGTTAAATTTTGGACCAAACACTATGGTCCACGTGGAAAAGCACAATAGTGAATTGCATCCTATTGATGCTGCTGGATTTAGGGAGCACTGTTTGGCGTACATGGTAGAACTTGTTAGTCGAATCAGAAGTAGAATTGACCACAAATACGAAACATTGAAAGCACTGTCGCTTCTGGATCCTGAAATTGCCCTTGGTGGAGAGTGTGACAGCATTGTGTCTCTGACCAGCCGTTTTTCCCACTTGCTCGGAGAAACCAAATTACAACGAGAGAAGGCCCGAAGCGATCTTGATGAACTTTGGAACTCCATTTCTGACGAAAAAGAACACGTTACTCGCTTAAGTACTCCAGAAGCGAATTCGTTAATTTTTGTCTGCTTTAAGGATGCCAAGGATGCCAAGGGGAAAAAAATATACAAGGATCTTTGTAATTTCATGCTGACACTATTTGGCCTGCCACACTCGGCAGCTGCTGAAAGACAATTTAGGCTAATTGGTAACATCAAGACCAAATTACGCAATTGTCTTCTAATGCAAACGACTAGCTGTTCAATGTATGTGAAGCAACTGATTTGGCGTTCCGGAACGTCGCTGGAATCCTGGATTATACCTTTTGCAATGCGCAAGAAAAACTCCGATTGGCAAATAGCTAGCAAAAGAAG
The DNA here is from genome assembly GCF_049724085.1 of Artemia sp. Qi Xiang Cuo. NCBI lineage: Eukaryota > Metazoa > Arthropoda > Branchiopoda > Anostraca > Artemiidae > Artemia > Artemia sp. Qi Xiang Cuo. Next base: position 62,480,817 of record NC_142794.1, read on the forward strand.
AGATAAGGCTGACTCTCATGCTGAGCATAACTTCCAAGAGGAATTCTCGTTAGAAGATTAAACTTAATCTCCCACAAGCTATTTTTTAAAGTTTACTTGTTTTTAAGAGTTTTGTGCATGTATTGAATATTTTTTCTTTTTTTCGTTTTCATTATGTTTGATGTAAACTGGCCGCTTTGAAAGAGGTTTCCAAAGCGTCTTTTGGTCAATATCCCATGTGATAAGATAAATAACCTCTATTTTCTGAGACTTTACGATGGACATATTATGGACCAAAGTATTTCGTCAGTTTAGACGAAATATGGACATATTTTAGCTAAAAATGACATATTCTTGAATGCCCAGGGGACATATTTATGGACCGAAAGTTGGCAACCCTGCATAGAGACCACAGCCAAATTATGTCTTACTAACAGTCACGCCACAGCCCATGCTGTCATATTAAGACACAGCAATGCAATAAGGGTACATATAGTAATTAATTTAAAAAAAAATCCACAAAACAAGTTTTTCAAAGAAAAGTAAAGAGCTCCATTAAGCCAAAAATGGGCGGAAATAGAATCAAATAATCTTTCAAGCGTAAAACTACCACACATCAATCACTATCAAAAAATAAATGAAACTCAAAACGAACAGAGAATGCGACGAATAACCGAGACAAACTCAAAACGAGCAAATAAAAATATAAATGTGAACGATAACCCCAATGTCTTCCCAAGACCAGAACATAATTTGCGCTTTACTGAAAGAAAACAACAACAAATGACCATGGATTCTCAGTTTAATTTATATATACTGATATTTATTAAAGGAAAAAAAGTGAAAACAGTTAAAACGTATTTTGCTTTCAGTAAAGCGCAAATTACATTAAGTTATCAAATTACAAATTACGCAAATTATATTAAGAAGAAACACCCAACTACTATTTCCGGCATTTTTCTTTTCATTGCCCACATCTGCTTACTTCAACGCAGCTTTGTCCTCGTCTTAACTTAAGTTGAGGTACCCTGGACTAGATTATAAGCTCATTAAATACTTGATATAGACCCTGGTGGCGTTTGACATTCTTAGGATGCAGACCTGTATATGCATCCTTAAATAGTCGTCATACCTTAAAAAACTCATGTGTAGGTTTCTCGTCTTATTTTTACTGTTGATTTTACAGAGCTTTAGTCCATCAGGAATCCAAGGCAAAAGTTTATAAGAATTGAGGTGAAAACTTAATAAGTTTAGGAAACTTTGTTAAAAATTTGATTTTAATTCTACAGAATTCTTTAATATAATTTTTTGTTTTCAGATGCCATGTGCCTTTTATGAAAGGCACCAAAATTGACAGTACATACTAACAAGTAAGCAAACATTCCCTTTCACCTTGCTCTTCTTATTCTAGATAATAAAGAATACACAAAATTCAAACGTATTAATTACACTGCCAAGCAAGGGCTCTTTGCCCTTCCTTTACCCCTGTCTTGGCGCAATATAGTTTTATTATTTTTCGTGGAAGTTTCACTAAGACACATCCTAACTAAGCAAAAGAGTATTTCAAATATTTTCATTAGTAGCAAAAAACGACTTTTTCTGATTCAAAGAAGGTAAACCGTAACGGTGTACGAAAGAAAAGGATGGCTAGCCCCCATCTCCCCATTTGCACTTCCTGGTTGAAGGGCCAAGAAACAGATTAGTACTGCCAGCAGGGACCATAAAGACCAGTGCCCCATCCCTTACCCTAACTTTATTCCATAGATTTTGTTGAAGCTATCTCTAAACCACGCATTTTTTTTTACTTGACATTTTACGGTTTTGTTTGAATTCTAGCTGATTTTGGAACTGGTTACTCGTATTCAACTTTGAAGTAAATATGTTCACATTTCAAAAGATACATAATTAAAAAAGAACTACGCCAAAAAAGAAATAAAGAAGTTGCATTTTCCTTTATTTGATCGTCAAATGGTATTTTGATATTGAATGTATTTTAGGCTTTGAATGTAAACTGAAAGTAATGAAAGTATTTTAGGCTTTGAATGTAAACATATTTCAAAAAGGCATCAGAGCTGACATCTACTCAACAATATTGGCGGCAAATATTTAGCTTTTAGATCATTATCCGTGCTTTAGATAAGCAGCTTTGAACTAAGATATCAGCTTTTTTACTTCATTCTAGACCTGTTTGGAAAAAAATATACAAAAAACAAAAAAAAATGCAATTGGCTTAGCTTTTTTGTCTTTTCATCACTGAATTACGTCACAGCTTGTGTTGTACCATGGATTTGGCTATAAGTGTGACCTACAAATTATTTTACACGCAGAATTTATTAGCTATAAAGTAAACGCACTCAAATTTCAAGTGAAGGACTATTGATACCACGGGTTTATCGGTGAAGACACGGATGAGTCACAATATCCTTTTCAAATGTAAAAGCTTTTGTAGTATTATATTTGTGTACATAGAACCTTATCAGTGTAAAAAAGGAACATATATTGAGAATATTTTAAATAACTGCTGCGTTGAAAAAATTATGAACATTGCAAAGAAGATCTCAAAATCCTTTTCTTGGATTTTAATATTTAATTTTCAGAATTTCTCCATGTATAATATTTTTGTGGAATGATAGCAGTCTACTAGGCAGGGTAAAAACAAAAATCCAAACTCTAACAATACAGTAACCGAATACGTTGGAACTGCACTTGTCCAATACATATTTGTGTAATAGATGAAACTCAACAAAGTTTAATCAAGATCTTGGCAACACAGCTAAGAATAAGCACAAAATGATTACAGAGCTAATAAAAAAACAAAAAAAACAAAAAAAAAACGGTGAAACTGTACGTAGCTCCATTGGTGTAAAATTTGGTGCAGTCCCATGTGGTTTAGGAGTCATCATGTTATCGTGAAGGTCCAAATTTTTGTAGAGTTTTCACTGTCAGAATCAGATGGTCGTAAAATGACTGCACAGCAGTTCTTAATTTTCGTGGTTCATTGCTTTGGAAATTCCTAAAATTGTCAATTATCTTATTCAAATTTATTTTACATAGAAAAAACAAACATTAAGGGTAAACAGCAGGCACTTTCTAGAATTTAATAGTATATTTAAATAATCTATTTAATAGTACATACTAAACCTGACAACTCATATTAGCACCTAACCACCTAATACAGGCACATAGCTACACGATGCTCCACAATTCCTCTCTATTCAGAATTTCTTTTTTTTATTCCTCTTATGAAGCTCCGATTTCCTAAAAACCTTTTCTTACAGCTTTTTTAAGACTTGTCGATGACAACTTGCTTTGGTTTTGTTCCAGCCGGGTTATCAAATAGTAAAATTTTGCAGGGTTCTAGAATCAGATGTATATCTTGAAACAAATCAAAAGCAAGGTATCCTAACAAAGGGCAAACATGGGTGCTAGTATAGTCAAAATACCACACAAACTTGTCTTTTCTATGTATATATAAGAATATTCCTTTACATTGAAAATTTCAAACTGTATCATTTTTCAGAGCCGTATCAGGCCTAATACATTTAGGAGGGCGTCTTCATTACAGACTATGAAGTAGTATCCTATTTAAAAAAAAACTTTCAAGTAGTAGACACTGTTATATGCACCCGCTGTGGAAGCTGGTTCGGTAAATGAGGCTCCAAAATTTGTCATGTCTCTTTGTGCTGATTTCAAACATTTTGTATAAGGATACTCTTCCTAACTTATGCCCTTCCTCAGAGCTGCATATACATTCGTAATGAGTATTCCCATTACATTTGAGAGTCAATTATTAGATGATAGTAGAGTAGCCGTTTTAAATAGTCTAACATTTTAGCTCCTAGAATTTGCAGACCATTTCAATACTATCACTTCTGCTTGTAAAATATCGCTATTCTAAACCTAAAAACCTATTTCAATTAACGATAATTTGGTGGTGACAAAACCTGAGTCTAAAGCCTGGGGTTCCTTATTGGTAATTTTAGACGAAATCTAACGATGAATTACTTTTCTCTTGGGAATAATCTTAATGTTTTGTTCAAAGCTCATGACACCGAACATTCTCTTAGAGATTGATATATACATATATACTTATACACTCCATAAACAAAGTTTATATATATATAAACGAACAGCGCAAATCCCTAATTCCATATTTAAGCGCATACAGTTAATGGCACAACAAAGAAAGAAAAATTTACAACAAAACTAGAAATTTAAACCCAGTTTTACCTACTGAGCGTTTGATTCCTAAGAAATCCGAAATAAAACAAATATATTCTAATTTAAGGAGGTCTGGTTCATGTGTACTAACTAAATATAAAAAAGTACTTTTGTCAGCACAATTTCAAATACAGATTATAAAAGCGAGAACTTCTTTTTTGGCCTAGGGGGAACATACTCATATTTGAGATGATCATTTGTTTTAATACAGTTCGTGGTTACAGACTGTAAGTATAGAGCGGCTCAGCTCAATAGTAACCGAAACTCTAAAAAACACAATTTTGATATCAACAGATCCAGCAAAAGAGTTTGTTTTTTATGCTGATTCCAATTATATAATATTCATTAGGTTTAGTGTTACTTATCAAAAGCTAGGAGCCTGAGAAAATTTGCCTGATTTTGGAAAAAGCGGACAACACCACCTAAAAGTCAAGGAGTCTTAATGAAATTTGCACATTGCACCATCAGTTTAAGCGTATCAGGTAACCCTACTGTAGAGGTTTCAAGCTCCCATGAACAAAAATGTCGAGTTTTGTGCTTTTTGCCAGAAGAAAGATCACAGATGCGTATTTATTTGTTTTTTTTTACATTTTTTTCCCAGGGATGATCGTGTAGAACCTAAGGTCCTATAAAACTGGGAGGGGGCTCATTTGAACGGAAGTCAAAAGTCGTGGTGCCCTTTTTAAGTGACCAAAAAGATTGGAGGGCAACTATCCTCCCACCCACTCCCTTTTTCCCTTCAGTCATTTGATTTAAATTTTCAGATAGCCGTTTTGTATAGCATTGTTGAAATGTCCAGTAAATATGTCTTTGGGGATAACATGCCCCCCAAGCTCCTTGGGAAAGGGCTGTAAGTTATGAAATTTGCCCATTGTTTACGCATAGTATTTGTTATTGGAAAGTATATAGATTTTTTGGGGGGAGGGGGATTTCAGAAGGGAGGGGGGGGGTGTAAACCGGGAGAATATTCAGTGGAGAGACAAGTTTCTGGGGTGAATTTTCCAGGAATAATTTTACACTTAGGGAATTTAAAAGAATTCCTTTACGAAATTCTTCTTATTTGTCTAACTTTCTCTTCGTCGACTCAATCTTGAATGTAGAGATGTTCCGGGGAAATAGTCCGGGAAAAACTTTCAGCAGGGTTGGGATTGTCTACAAGATTTCCCCGTGAGGGAGGGGGGACTTTTCGTGAGAGACATTCTCAATGAGAAATTTTTTTCCGGAAGAAATTATCCACGGGGAAATTTTTTGCGGGAGCAACTTCCAACTAGAGGGGGGAGATTTCCGGGAGAAATTTTACATGGAAGGGAGGATTTCTGGCATGATTTGAAAAACAATTAGAGATTGAAGGCTTCTTCAAATGGAAATTTGCTAACGAGAATTTTTCAGCAAGGATAGCATTATCCGGAGGGAATTTTCTGGGAGCGGAGGTTATTTTACCTGGGAGAAACTTTCAAGGAGGGGTTTTCCGTGAGGAAAGTTTTTTATGGAAGGAATGGCATATTTTCTGGCATTATTTGAAAAATGATCAGAAATTAAATAAAAAAAAGTTTTTTTTCAACTAAAACTAAGGAGCAACATTAAAACTTAAAACAAACGGAAATTTTTCCGTGCATGAGGGGGGTACCTCGCTCTTTACGCTAAAGTTTGACTTTTCTCCCAATCCCTTAAGGCCGACTCCTGAAACACAATGGCCGTTTAAATAGAATAAGAAACGTGTTTAAAAGTACAGAACAACTTTAGCATGAAGAATGAAGCATGGAGGAGAGGGGCAACTCCCCTCATTTACGGGATAATTTCTGTCCGTTTTAATTTTTAATGTTGCTCCTTACTTTCAGTTGAGAAAACTTTTTTTTTATTTAATCTTTCTCCTAACAAGTGTCTCTCAACATCTACGTGCATCGTTTATCTCCCCCTTTCTCCCCTTCAAGAGACAATCGCCCTCCCCTCTCAAATTCAAAAGAGTTTCACCAGATTTAATTTATTTTATCAGGAACCTTTTTCTTAATTGTACATTTGCTGTAACAAGAACACAGTTATTCAATACAAAACGTACAGGGAAAACTGATTTTATGATTTAGTAATTTCTTCTAAAGATGAATTAGAAAAATATCTATGTAATTGCCTTACTATAAATTCATTTTCCATTATGTCTTTACTATATTTTACCAAATTTTGCCTCTTAAATTAATAATTGGGAAGTATTTTCGACGCAACACCTTTAATAAGGTGTTGTTTTCTTAGACCACACTGCCGTTATATGAAGAACAAAAAAAACTTTCAAATGGGGATTAATCTATTTATTTCGACAGTTAAAAACACAGGTACAGAAGTCCAGATATTTCGATCACATGTAGCCTACAGCGACCGTCTTCAGTTGAAATATTCTAAAAACTCAACATTTGGTTTGCAATTAGAAGACACGGAACGCTTTGCCACCTTCATTGGAATTTTGTTTTACATTTGGGCAAGATTAAAGAAAGAAATTTGCATCAAGACCTTGAATGAACTTTATCAATGAATTCTCTCTGAAAATAATCTAGTGAATAATCCGGAGGTTCATTATTTTGTGAATGACCCGAAAAGTTACTTATTTTGTTGTGTATAAATATGCTAGTTTCGAATTTATTATTTTAGTATTTCTACTGATGACGGTCGCTGTACATGTGATCGAAATATCTGGACTTTTGTACCTGTTTTTTTTTCACTGCCTAAATAAATGGATTTACCCCCATTTGGAAGTTTTTCTGTTCGTAACTGAGAAGTGCCTGAGTCATCAAATCCCTTTTAGTCCTCAGTTTTATAGATTATGAGCAAGCGTTTGATTCAGCTGATAGAAGAGCTTTAGCGAAGGTCCTATCCTTGTATAGTATTAAATAAAAATAAAAAACAAGTATTTTCAATTGAAAGTAAGGAGCAACATTAAAACTTGAAACGAACAGAAATTATTACGTATGTGAGCGGGATTGTCTTCTCCCCAATACCTCGCTCTTTGCGCTAAAGTTTGAATTTTTGTTCCAATTATGAAACACAAGAATGGCTTATGAAACACAAGATCCCTTTAATTAGAATAATGAGCTTTTTTAAAAATTCTAAAAAAAACTTAAGCGTAAAGGGCGAAGCATTGAAGAGAGGGAAACACCCTCATATACGTAATAATTTCTGTTCGGTTTAACACCTCCAACAGAAAAATTCCACCCCCCCCCCCTAAAAAAAATCTGTATACTTCGCAATAGCCAATAATATATGGAGTAGGCAAAGTTCATAGCTTGCAGCCCTTCCCCCGGGGGCTGTGGGGAGTCAAGTCATCCTCGGATATAGTTATTAGATATTTTGACTAGGCTGAAAAAAATTACTTTCTTAGAATTTTGATCAGAAAACTGTGGGGAATAAAGGGGCTTGGGAGGGTGGCTGGCTGCCCTCCGATATTTTGGTCATACAAAAAGGACACTGGAACATTTGATTTCCGATCTAATGAGCTCCCTCTCGATCTTCTGTTATCCGTGGTTCGATACGATCACCCCTGGGGAAAAAAAATAAATAAACACGTATCCGTGATCTTGCTTCAGGCAAAAAATTCAAAATTCCACATTTTTGTATGAAGAAGCTTGAAATCACTAAGGTAGGGTTCTCTAATATCCTAAATCTGATGTCACATTTTCATTACAATCACTTAATGTTTTCGGGGTGTTTCCACCCTTTTCTCAAAAATGGGGCAAATTTTCTTACGCTCGTAACTTTTGATGGGTAAAACTAAACTGAATAAATTCTATATATTTTGAATTGACATCAAAATTCGATTCTTTTGATGGATCCATTGTTATCAAAACTCTGTTTCTTAGAGTTTCGGTTACTACCGTACTGAGCCACATCGCTCCATACTTATAGTTCGTTACCACGAACTCTTTGACACCAGACAAATACATTAAAGCGATTAGTGTTATTTACGATAATAACTTTGCTGCGGTTAAGGTAAGAAATGAGGTTAGTAGCTGATTTCGTATTAAGTCAAGAGTTAAGCAGGGTAGTGTTCTATTCTCATTTGTATGGATCATTTTGATAAACTTTATCCTAAGGAACACAACAAAGGCAATGGGAGAACACGGAATCAATCAGTGAAATAAAACTCTCCTTGACTTAGATTATGCTGATGATTTAAGCATCCTAGATGAAAGTGTGAGCAAAATCAATGAAGTTTTAGTGTTTTGCGAGTTCAGGGTGCCAGAATAGGTTTGAAAATTAATGTTAAGAAGACCAAGTCGCTAAGACTAGGAATAAATGAAGGTGAGGAGGTGATGTTGGATGACGAGAAGATCGACCAAGTGGACAGCTTCACTTACCTAGGTAGTATTACTAGTAAAGATGATGGTTGCAATGAAAATGTTAAAAATAGAATAGCCAACGCCCAGGGTATTTTTTCACGGTTGAAATTTTATTTTTGGAAGAATAGGAAGTTAAGCCTGCGAACCAAAATTAGAATTTTGGAAGCTACAGAATATTGGTTCTGTCCCCATTATGTGGATTATTTTGATGGACTTTGTCTTACGGAGCACAAGAAAGGCAATGGGAGAACAAGTAATGAAATGAGGAATAAAACTTTTCTAAAGTTAGATTAGGCTGATGATTTAAGCATCCTAGATGAAAGTATGAGAAAAATGAATGAACTTTTAGAGGTTTTGCGAGTTCAGGGTGCTAGAATAGGTTTGAAAATTAATGGTAAGATTAAGAAGACTAAGTCGTTTAGGCTGGGTAACAAAAAGATCGATTAAGTGGACAGCTTCACTTACCTTGGTAGTATTATTAGTAAAGACGGTAGGTGCTATGAAGATGTTAAAAGTATAATAGCCAAGGCTCAAGGTAATTTTTCACAGTTGAAAAAATTCAGAAGAATAGGAAAATAAGTCTGCGAACCAAGATTAGAATATTGGAGGCTACAGTGATGACAGTGGTTGGTTCTGAAGCATGGATGCTCCAAAGAACGGAGGAAGATTTGCTAGATTTTTTCTAGAGAAATCGCCAACGGACTGTTTTGGGTACTCGACTGACTGACCGTATTTCGAAGAGTAGGCTGTACAAAAAGTGTGGTTCAATCTTGTTTTCTAGAGCTATAATGAGAAAAAGGTTAAGATAGCTAGGGCATGTTCTGTATATGAAGAATGAGAGATTTCCCAAGATTGTCCTTTTTGACCAACCGTCTAGGGCTAAACAGAAATCAGGTTGTCCACGGTTGGGGTGGGAGAATGTCGTAAAGAAAGATTTAAGGGTAATGGGTTGCGGTTAGATGACGTCGTCAGGAATGTTAAAGGAAAATCTGAACTTCCTGGGAGGGTATTAGGAGAGAGGCTTTGAATCAATTGGTATGGAGGAGAAGCATGCGTAGCTATGTTGCCCTCATGCGGCTTAGTGCTGCAGTGAGTTGTTAGTAGTAGTATATTTTACTATGAATAGATACAACAAACTCAAAATGTGCTTGAATTAACTCCTATGCCACACTGTCTTCCATTTACATATAAATTATAAATATAGAAATGTATTAAACAACCAGGGAACCTAAAAAGGAGAATACATTGAATAAATGTTAAAATAATTAATAATAATTTAAGAAGTCAAGTAGTCAACTTACTTCTGCCTGGGTAGTAAAAAAAAAACTAAATTTTTCAAATTTAGTTATATTAATGGACCTCTAATCTTTCCTTGTTTTGATTTAATTTTATTTGCTCTAACCCATGTTAGGCGAAAGATTTTAATGAAAAGACTATTTCATTCTGTTAAAATTCTATATTGAAGATTTGACACTCACTATGACAAGCCTTTATTTATGCACAGTATTTTATCATAGAGTATTCAGCACTTTTGATCAGTTGGCGGCATTTTTATACTGAATTGTAAATTTTCAAACCTCCTGTGTCAATTTCACAATGGTATGTACACCTCAAATTTGTGTAGAATGCAAGCCAAACTAAGTTTAATTAAAGTTAAGACAATGTTTTAACCGGGCTGGTAGATGGCACAAATACTTTACACAAATCTATAAAGTGGCCTTTCAGTGGCCAAAAAACAACCTGATTATAATCAAGCCCGTTTTTTGGTAAGGAAAGTCCTCTTCTTATTTTAAGGCAATCTAAGAGTTAGAAAAGTCATTTTTGTTGACGTAGATATGTGACATGTTTTTGACTAACTCTTGGTCTCTGAATTCAAATTAACCTCACTTTTTCTCTATCATGTCAACTTTTTACCTACGGGATGAAGGTAAACCTACCTAATATACTATTCAATACACTGCAGTTACTTAGCTGATACTGCTAGTTAAATTTAAATAATACAAACATTAAAGTTTTTTTTATCAGATGGTAAAAATACATTTAAGATAAAATATTTTTGCCTATAGCTTTATCTAAAGTGTTTAGTCTGTCCCATTCAGTTGAATCATAAGCTACAACTCCAGTGCTCAACCATGTAGATTACGGCAATACACAAATTCATTGTCACTTCAAAGGTATTACATAAATGCCCTTTTTTCTTGATTAAAAGTAGGATCTATTAGCTCATTTTTCCAGCAAAATTTCTCGTAAAATTTGATACTACCAGCTCTGTTAAGTTTCAAATTTCATGTAAAATCACGTGCTAAATTGGCCCAGAAACAGCTGAGATAAAACCCTAGGACACCACTGGATCCAAATCTAATACTGATACACAGCAAATGTAATTTAAAATTTGGAGCAGACTCATCTGCCCTCTAGAATATCGGGGGAGCCACTAGAGCAGAATTTAAACATCTAGCACTCTTTTTTAGTAAAAAAAAGAGATCGTAACACACAGAAGAACCAATTCCTGCCATTTAGCGCTATATTACTAAAAATTTTGATGCAACTATGGCTGCTTGCCATTGACTGACGATTCCATGATGGTCATTTGGTATAAAATAGTCAAGAGGATGTAACTTGATATAGAATGTAACCTTCTCGTTTCAGACCATGCCACAGAAAATTTCCGGTTTCTGCCACTTGGCTGCCACAACACAAAAATCATGAACTCACAAGGGACAAAATACTATTAAGTGAAAATTCTACAGTAGTCATTTTAATCAGATGGGTCAAAATGAAGAAAAAATCTGTCTCTGACAGGTGTTCAGCCCATACAGCCACAGAACATTGGCCCAGAGTTATGAAGAATTATTCAAGTCCCATTGAAGGATTCATAAATAAATCTTTGAAGAAGGATAGGCTTGTTACCCACTGTTGAACTGCAGTTCTTGGGGATATTTGGGTCAAAACTGTTAAAGGTATTTCATGATTAGTTTTGAATTCAAAATTTTACCAGCAAATCCTATTAGAAAGGTGAGAAAACAAATCTTGTTGGATTTGACAGCATATGAACCTCATCTTAAACAAATTCCAGGCCAAGGTATTCTTTTGTATGTAAATGAACAAATCTTGCAGATTCCACATTCTAGGCCAAACTGTTAATTGATATATTAAGGAGAAATATGAGCAAACTTTGAAATTCTGAATTAAAAGTTTACATCACATAATCCTGCACTAGAAAAGGACTATATACCTCCACCCCCCTAAAAACTATCATCATGAAGGCAAGCTTATGGCCATTGAATATTGGAAGACGGCTCTTTCCCTCAAAGATTTTGAGCTCTACAGCACTTGTTAAGAGTTGGAAGTCAGCTAAGGGTACAAAAACCTTTCTTTTTGTTATTTCCTAGAGCCCCATCACGACAAAACATGTTGTTAGAACCAGATATACTGCTTTGCCATTTAGTCCCCCAATCTGTATGCTGAAGTTTGACCCCACCCCCAAATCTTGCAAGCGGAATGATATAGCACAAGAAAAATGTGATAAAAGGTTAACTTTTGTTTAAGCTTCGAAAATGGGACGATTTTGTTTTCGTTTGTGTTTGCATAAAACAGAAAACTTTACTTCAAATACATCAAAACGGTTGTAATTAACACCTGGCAACATTTTCCCACCCTAAAATGTCTTCAGGTTAGCATAGTTAAACTCCAGCATAAAACCGGGTGTCGAGGAGTGCATTAGCAACCCTCGAATAAAAGGTACTTGTAATTTGTTTTAAGTGTTAATGTTGTTCATTACTATCATTCAAAACCCTTTTGTTTAACGTACTAGCAACAAAACTTACACTTGAAGATTCTTTGAAGACAATTCCACTTCCTTTGTACATTCACCTCTTTTTGGCTCTGGGTCAACCACCAAAGTTCTATAAACAATTGTAGCCTCTTCTTTAGTAGGAAAGGGAACAGAAATCTTACTAAAAAAAAAACCTGTGCTAAAAGAAAAACTAAATAAATAACAACCACAACAGAAAGATTTGTGAAGTCAGCAGAATTTATGTAAACTCAACAACTTTTCTTTATTGAAGCATTCAAATAACTAATTCAAATCCTTACATTAAGTGACCAAAAATGTAATCCCACAATGTATGTACACCAGTCTAATGTTGGTGAATTGGAATATTTCCTCAAATACAACTAAAAAAAACAAAAATTAAATTTTAGAAGTTAAAATGGAATCTAAAGTAACACACCATCCACAGCCTTTGAAAAATTATTTTGCAATATTTATTTCAGTGAAAAGTTTCAGAATATTGGACTGTTAAAAGAGCATTCCAAACAAAAAAAAATGCAACCAAATCACAGCAACCAGCTGCTTAGGGAAGCAAATACATTTCGAAACAACATCAATTTGGGAATCTGTTGGTACTATTCTTTTTTTTATTAGCAAGTTTCCTTCTAGAGAGACACTATCATGTGCTGTTACTGCATCTTCTGTCTCTCTCTAAGGCCAGACGAGAATACTGAATAAACAAACAAAGCGAATATTTCGAGAGGACAACCGCCTCTCTTCTTCAGCGCGAAACGAAATAATATATTCAAGGAAAGTGCCAGAAAAAAAAACACGGAAGTCAGTGTGAAAAGAACCAAAAAACCAAAAACTTAAAAGATGAATAAAATTCAATAAAGCCAAAAGTTATAAGAATTAAAACCAAATCCCTAACAACCATAAAAGCGGGTCATTTGATGGTAGTTCATAATTTTTTGGATTTTTTGCAAATAGCGGTTATTGGCGAATGACTCGCTTTTATGGTTGTTAGGTATTTGGTTTTAATTCATATAATTTTTGGCTTTTATTGAATTTTATTCATCTTTTAAGTTTTTAGTTTCTTCACTGGTTTTTTGGTTCTTTTTACATTGACTTTGCACGTTTGTTTTTTTTTGTTTTTTTTTCTTCGGCACTTTCCTTGGATACATTATTTCGTTTCGCACTGAAGAAGAGAGGGAGTTGTCCTTTTGAAAAATTCGCTTAGTTTGTTTATTCAGTATTTCCGTTTGGCCTTAAAACCCCATTTTTGATCGTTTTCTTCTATTATCTTTAAATAGCTTGCAAGATAGTGATCATAAATAAAACCTCATACATAAAACCTCCTAAGCTCATTCAGAGCCTCATGTTGCCTTGATGTTTAAGCATCAAGAGTCTTCATGTTTCAAAGATGCCTGATGTTGTCTTTTCTATGCTTTTTTTTTGTTTTTTTTTCCAATTTATAATGCAAGGAGCTTATTCTAATTATCGTAAAGAATATTGAAGAAACCAATACTTAAAAAAAGGGCAAAGTATGCAACACTAGCTTCTATAGTCCAAACCAGTGGCACTGATCTTTGTTTCATAGTCTTTCAACCAGGAACCGCAATTGGGTGTTGGAAGTCAGCTATCCTATGCTTTTGCACACCCCTTCCAGCTAGCCTTCCCCAGATTTATCCAGGTATCCATTCCAATCTGCAACACTTTAAATGTGCACAAAGCATTAGAACTGTCCACAGAGGTATATTAAATATGCAAATCTAGCCTTTGAAAACAAATCTTCAAAAGTAAGGGGTTTACCAGTAGGCAAAAGGCTCCCAAGACAGAAGAGTATATTTTTGTGTTTTATCAAACTATGTGGGAGACTGAGAAATCAGACTAAGACAGACTAAGCAACCTGTAAAATATGTTTATTAAAATGTATCTTTCATAAACATGGACTGGGTTCTTAACCTTGGATTGGCTGATGGTTAGGACTGGGCTAGTTATTATTGGATGACTACAATCTTGTAAAGCTATGTTTATCATTCGATCATAAAAAGAATTTAACTTACATCCTAGCATAATTAAATACAACCATTCTCTTTCAAAAAACTTTGTCTTTAACTGAGTTTATAAATGATAATGTCAGTCTATGATTTAGATCCTTTACTAGGTTGCAGCAGCCACTGCAACCATGATACTGTTCTAACTTTAAGCTCCCACATACAAGATAGGGCGGCATTTTTAATGTTTAGGCACAAGGTGAACTGAACTTTTACAGCTATCAGTTTTCTATATTATAAAGTGTATGTTACATACTAATAAATACATTGATAAATCTCATCTAGCAATACAAACTTAAGATAAAAACTTAATTATTATTTAAATAATTCATAATTTATCAATCCTCATCAAAAGCAATTTGCATTATGCCCGTGCCACATTATAGTCACACTTGTCGATAAAATCAAAATTACGCAAGCATGGGCGTAGGCAGCATCTTGTGTAGAGGGGGGCAGCCGCTTCTGTGATGGAGGAGGGAGGGGTCTTACTAATACTTCCCGAGGTCCTTTGAATATAGGTCTTAAGAAACTAGTCATTCTATATTTCGCTAAAACTCGGCCTTTAACATTTTCCATGTTCTACTTTTCCTGCAACAGTATAATATAAGAGACCCACTATACAACTTCCAATTTCCAGAAAACATAAACACCACAAAAGCGATTTGACACAAATCACATTATGGTTAGATAACAGCTTCTTCTAAGAATTCAATTCAAAAGTTTACAGTTGGGCAAAATTAAATATCAAAATTGGTATAGGACGGACCCACGTTTAGCCAAAGCAAACAGTTTCAATATAAGAACCAATGGGGCTTCTGGTGGATTATAAAAGCTCTGACAGATGGTAGTGTATGTTTTTAAAATGTCTGACCTTAATTAATACTTTTACCAAAAATATCAGATTGGATCAGGTTTTAATGTGATTAATTCTGGAATTTTGTTCAATTTTGTCTGAAAGCCTACGCCAAATTACGAATGCTAGAAAACTCGCGATGTAAACTCACATTGTATTCTCTTATTATTTCCTTGTTTTTGGCAGCTTCCGAGACGTGCCATCTTCACCAATTGCTGTTAGTATTTTTTCATCCTGCGGGATAGCGAACTCCCATGTTTGGCCACAATACCTGGGGTAAATTCTGCATGCCGTACCAATGTGTCAAAAAGTGGGCTATGCTTGTAAAGGTTGTGTAAACAGCATATTTAAAGGTTGAAGGCAAGCTTGAAACCCAAAACTTTGTTAATTCTGGCGTTGTTTAATCCTATCAGAACAGAAGGTGAACTGAAGTTCCATTTTTTCCTGTTAAATTTTCATTCAAGATAAAATGCTTAAAAGTAAAACAGAAGAGAAAAGAAAGAAAGGTGGCTGTGATCCAGAAGAAAATAAAACAGCAATTTATCCTGTCTTATTCTACAAGAAGTCAGTTGGATTCTTTAGAAGTGCCATGGCTGTCCCTAAAGGAACGCGGCAAGACTACGTAAAAAAAAGTTGAGAAGCTGAATATCCCTCTAAAGAGTCTGGACCTAAGTTTCCTTACACCCTGTTACAACAAATGATAAATATTTACAGAGGAACAAGAAAAAGGACTAAAAACTTATTTGAAAAACGATAGCTGATATGCTTTTGACTGTATTCCCATAGAAGCGGGTAAATTTACATACACTTATGCCATTATTAAAAGTATAAAAGTACTGGATAACGGAACTGCAAAGGCAGTGGAGACAGTGGAGGAATTACAGGTAAAGATTGGTACCGTGGTTTTATGTATTGCCTTAAAACTCTATCAGTAAAAATGCCAGAAAGTACAATCCTATGACGGACAACTGCTTTCAACCGTCACAGTGTAGGAGCTTTCTTTAACCACTTGGAGCGAGGTCTATATAAACACATGTTCAGACCACAAGAAATTTGAAACAAGACATTTGAAAAAATAGCAACTGAAGAACTTAAGGTCCACTTTTAAAAGGATACCGGAGCAAGAGACTTTGTGCTAACTGAAGAGATGGATATTGTCTTAAAGACAGACGTTAAAATAAAACTGCCACCACTGACAGGTCGAACACCAAGATTAGCGGAGCGGCTTACTTTTGGTGTTGATCAGTCAATGTATAATTAGAAATTAATGCTCTTTAGTTTTTTATTAAGCCTTAATGAAATTCATTTCGTAATTTTTTATGCTGACCCTATTCTTTCTTAATTTTATAGCCGAAAAACAAGCTTTAATGTTCCCCTGGTCACATTTCTTTTCCTTTTGTCCGGTGGCCAAACATAAGGCAGAGACGACCGAACCAGTGCCGGGGTGGCCCAGGTTTGGCACTCTTGACCACTTGGATGGAGAGGTAACCAGGTGGAAAAATGGCGGAGTATTTCTAATTGTCTTTGTCAAGGATGGTATTGAATGAGTTACTTTTGCTTTGGCATGCTCAGCAACTTCTTATCGCTTGAATCAACTCATAGAGAATTAAACAAGTCAAAATCAGCCGATCATGGGCCAGTCTCCTATCTATATATCGGACCGAAAATCAATATTGAACACCGAAACGTAAATGTTGATATCGCAAACGATATTTGGAAATTTCTGTTTGTTTTCCAGCTTTTTTAGCCATCTACCAGTTAACATCCAACAAAAAATTCCAACATACGAAGAGTTCTCATTAATGTCTAGCGTAAATTTGAAGTTCTAGGGGGGCAGCTGCCCTCCCCTGCCCCACCCCCTTCCCTACGCCCATGTACGCAAGACTACAGCGCCAATTACGTTCACCGTTCGTAATTTCTCGAGTTGAACATTGTTGAGCTTCCAAGCATAAATTTCTTGACTGACCAATTGGAGTCAAAGTTTAAGGCATAATTTTTAAAACTAGAATAGATGAAAACTTTGAACAGCAGTTTTTTCTATCTGGGAGAGAAATCTGACAATTGTCCTCCTCAAAAATATATTTTCTATCTGTATAAATGAAACTTAAAACGAACAAAAATTAAATAAACAATCAATACGAACAAACATACAATATATATTAATGTAAATGAATAAATAAATCTTAAAACGAGTCAAACTTAAATTGAATATGCAAATCAAGTTTGAATCGAATAAAAATAACTACAAACAAGAGTTTGGATATCGCCTCACTGCAGAAGCCTAAAACCTACTGCGTCATTGGCACTTTACTGAAAACAAAGTTATTTATTATATATTTATTATTTATTATATAATAGTCGAAAATGATTGGAGGGCAACTAGTCCCCTCCCCACGCCCATTATTCCCCCAAACACATCCAATCAAAATTTTGAGATAGCCATTTTGTTCAGCGTAGTTGATTTCCAGATAAAAAATATATTTTTGAGGACGACACTCCCCACAACCCTCAGGGCAAGTGTTTTAAGTTATGCCCTGGGGGCATATAAGGTTTTATAGAAGGCGTTGTCGTAGAAACTTCAAAAAAAGCTCATTCAATTGCAAATTCAAAAAACTAGTGCCCTTTCTAATAGTCGAAAGTGATTGGAGGGCAACTAGCCCCCCCCCCCCCATCACGCCCATTATTCCCCCGAACACAGCAAATCGAAATTTTGAGATAACCATTTTGTTCAGCATAGTTGATTTCCAGATAGAAAATATATTTTTGAGGAGGACACTCCCCCACAACCCTCAGGGCAAGGGTTTTATCAGGGCAGGGTATATTTATTATTTCTTATATAATAGTCGAAAATGATTGGAGGGCAACTAGCCCCCTCCCCACGCCAATCATTCCCCCAAACACATCCAATCAAAATTTTGAGATAACCATTTTGTTCAGCGTAGTTGATTTTCAGATAGAAAATATATTTTTGAGGAGGACACTCCCCCGCAACCCTCAGGGCAAGAGTTTTAAGTTATGTCCTGGGAGCCCTTTTTCAAGTTTCTACGACAAAGATTTCAATAAAAACCTTATGTGCCCCCAGGGCATAACTTATAATTTTGATTGGATATGTTTGGGAAAATGGTGGGCGTGGAAAGGGTGTTAGTTGCCTTCCAATCACTTTCGACTATTAAAAAGGGCACTAGCCATTTCAATTTCCAATCGAATGAGCCCTTTTTGAAGTGTCTACAACAACACAATTTCTACAAAAACCTTATATGCCCCCAGGGCAAGACTTACAACCCTTGCACTGAGGGCTGTGGGGGAGTGTCCTCCTCAAAAACATAATTTCTATCCGAGAATCAACAACGCTGAACAAAATGGCTATCTAAAAATGTTGATTGGATGTGTTTGGGGAAAAGGTGGGCGAGAGAGGGGGGTTAGTTGCCCTCAAATCACTTTCGACTACTAAAATGGGCACTAGACCTTCGAATTTCAAACTGAATGAGCCCTTTTTCAAGTTTCTATGACAAAGATTTCAATAAAAACTTATACACCCATAACTTACAACCTTTGCCCTGGGGACTGGGGGGTTTGTCATCCTTAAATACATAATTTCTAGAACTTTCAACTAAGTTGAACAAAATGGGTCTAAACTCTAAACTTTGATTGAATGTGTTAGGGGAAATGGTGGGCTGAGAGGGCCCACCATTTCCGAAGGCCAGATGGTGGCCTCCACTCACTTTCGACTATTAAAAAGAGCAATCTCAATTTCCAAACAAATGCGCCCTTTTTGAAATTTTTACAACAACTTTCTATATAAACCTTATATGCCCCCAGGGCATAACTTACAACCCTTGCACTGAGGACTCTAAGAGGTTATCATCCTAAAAGACCTAATTTCCAGAACTTTCGACTACACTGAACAAAGTGGATATCTCAAATTTTTGATTGGATGTATTTGGGGAAAAGATGGGCGAGAGAGGGGGGTTAGTTGCCCTCAAATCACTTTTGACTACTAAAAAGGGCACTAGACCTTCGAATTTCCAATCGAATGAGCCCTTTTTCAGGTTTCTACGCCAAAGATTTCAATAAAAACTTTTATGCCCCCAGGGCATAGCTTATAACCCTTGCTCCGAAGACTGTGGGGGGAGTGTCCTGCTCAAAGGTATAATTTCCTGAACTTTAAACTGTGTGGAACAAAATGGCTATCTCAAAATTTTGATTGGATGTGTTTGGGGAAATGGTGGGCATGGAAGCGGTGTTAGTTGCCTTCCAATTACTTTCGACTATTAAAAAGGACACTAGCAATTTCCATTTCTAATTGAATGAGTCATTTTTGAAGTTTCTACGACAACGCGTTCTATAAAAAACCTTATATGCTCCCCAGGCATAACTTACAACCCTTGTCCTGAGGGCTTTGAAGAGGATTGTCATCCTCAAAGACCTAATTTACAGAACTTAAAACTGCATTGAATAAAATAGCTATCTCAAAATTTTGATTGGATGTGTTTGGGGAAAGGCGGGCGTGAGAGGGGGGTTAGTTGCTCTCCAATCACTTTCGAATATTAAAAAGGGCACTCGCCCTTTGAATTTCCAATCCAATGAGCTTTTTTGAAGTTTCTGCGACAATGCCTTCTATAAAAACCTTATATGCCCCCAGGGCATAACTTACAACCCTTACCCTGAAGGCTGTGGTGGAGTGTCCTCCTCAAAAACATAATTTTTATCTGGAAATCAACTATGCTGAACAAAATAGCTATCTCAAAATTTTGATTGGATGTGTTTCCGGAAATGGTGGGCATGGAAGGGGTGTTAGTTGCCTTCCAATCCCTTTCGACTATTAAAAAGGGCACAAGCCACTCCAATTTCCAATTGAATGAGCCCTTTTCAAATTTTCTATGACAACTTCTTTGATCCAAAGTGCCCTGCTCTAAAGGAAAAATAAATAAATAATACATTGTGCCAACATTGTTCTTATATGCCCTCAGGGCATAAGTTAAAAAACCCTTGCCCCAAGGGTTGCTGGCGAGTGTCCTCCTTAAAAACATATCATTTATCTGAAAATCAACTATGCTGAACAAAATGGCTATCTCAAAATTTTGATTGGATGTGTTTGGGGAAATGGTGGGCGTGGAGGGGGGGGGGTAGTTGCCCTCCAATCACTTTCGAATATTAAAAAGGGCACTCGCCCTTTGAATTTCCAATCAAATGAGCTTTTTTGAAGTTTCTGCGACAATGCCTTCTATAAAAACCTTATATGCCCCCAGGGCATAACTTACAACCCTTACCCTGAAGGCTGTGGTGGAGTGTCCTCCTCAAAAACATAATTTTTATCTGGAAATCAACTATGCTGAACAAAATGGCTATCTCATAATTTTGATTGGACGTTTTTCGGGAAATGGTGGGCATGGAAGGGGTGTTAGTTGCCTTCCAATCCCTTTCGACTATTAAAAAGGGCACAAGCCACTCCAATTTCCAATTGAATGAGCCCTTTTCAAATTTTCTATGACAACTTCTTTGACACAAAGTGCCCTGCTCTAAAGGAAAAATAAATAAATAATACATTGTGCCAACATTGTTCTTATATGCCCTCAGGGCATAACTTATAAAACCCTTGCCCCAAGGGTTGCTGGCGAGTGTCCTCCTTAAAAACAAATTTCTTATCTGGAAATCAACTATGCTGAACAAAATGGCTATCCCAAAATTTTGATTGGATGTGTTTGGGGAAATGGTGGGCGTGGAGGGGGGGCTAGTTGCCCTCCAATCACTTTTGACTATTGAAATGGGCAGTAGCCCTTTGAATTTCCAATCGAATGAGCCTTTTTTGAAGTTTCTACAACAACGCCTTCTACAAATACCTTATATGCCCCAGGGCATAACTTACAACCCTTGTCCTGAAGGCTGTGGGGGAGTGTCCTCCTAAAAAACATAATTTCTACCTGGAAATCAACTACGTTGAACAAAATGGCTATCTCAAAATTTTGATCGGATGTGTTTCGGGAAATGGTGGGCATGGAAGGGGCTATTTTGACTATTACTATTAAAAAGGGGCTTATTTGACTTTTGACTATTAAAAAGGGCACAAGCCACTCAAATTTCCAATTGAATGAGCCCTTTTCGAAGTTTCTACAAAAACTTCTTTGATACGAAGTGCCCTACTCTAAAGAGAAAAAAATAATAAATAATACGTTGTGCCAACATTGTTCTTATTTGCCCTCAGGACATAACTTAAAATCCTTGCCCCGAGGGCTGTGGGGGAGTGTCCTCCTCAAAAACGTATTTTCTTTCTGTAAATCCACTACGCTGAACAAAAGGGCTAACACAAATTTTGATTGGATGTGTTTGGGGGAATGATGGGCGTGGGGGGGGGGGCTAGTTGCCCTCCAATCACTTTCGACTATTCAGAAGGGCACTAGCCACTCCAATTTCCAATCGAATGAGCCCTTTTCGAAGTTTCTACAACAACTCCTTCAATACAAAGTACCTGGGTATGGAAACAAAAAAATAAATAATACATTGTGCCAACATTGTTCTTTACTTAGGCAGCGCTATTGTGCTGTTCATAATTTTCATTGTTGGACCTGTTGTATAATGGGTACCTGCTACGAAGACAAAGAAATAAAGTTTAGCCTGAGTGCCTGATTAAATATTGGAAAAAAATATCAGGTATTTTTTTTTATTCACTCTTTATTGAGATTAAATAAAAAAAAAGTTTTTAAAACTGAAAGTGAGGATCGACATTAAAACTTAAAACGAACAGAAATTATTCCATATATGAAAGGGGCTGTCCCCTCCTAAACGCTTCGCTCTTTACGCTAAAGTCTTGTATTGTTTAAAAAATAAAGTTGTGAGACAGAGTCAAACTTTAGCGTTAAGAGCGAGGCGTTGAGGAGGGGACAGCCCCTTTCATATACGGAATAATTTCTGTTCGTTTTAAGTTTTAATGTAGCTCCTTACTTTCAATTTAAAAAACTTGTTTTTTTTTATTTAATTTCTTCAGTTAATGCAGCTTTTATTTTGGTTCACCGTCATTGAATAAGTAAACAAAATTTGCATAAAAATTTTACTTTTCTTTTGTTAAATGGATGTCTCTAAATTTGGCTATGACGTAATTTACAAATTAACTTACGTAACTAACTTCTATATTCGTATATTTTTCTTCTGGCAAAAAATACAAAGCTGCAGATTTTTCCAGATATGAGCTTGAAACCTTTGTAATAGGTTTTTTTGATACGCTGAATCTGACGGTGTGATTTTCATTAAAATTCTTTCACTTGTAGGGGATGTTTCCCCCCTCTTTGAAAAATCAGGTAAATTTTCTCAGGCTCATAGCCTTTGATGAGTAATACTAAACTTAATAATATTTATATATTTAGAATCAGCATTATAAACCCATTCTTTTGATACATTTATTGACATCAAAATTCCATTTTTAAAAGTTTCGATTACTATTGAGCTGTATCATTTGTTTTTTTTTTATTGTTTTTTTTTTATTACGTATATATTATTATGTATATGAGGGGGTTCTCCCTTTAGTCAATACCACGCTCTTTACGTTAAAAGTTAAAAAAAATTAAATTCACAAACCCCTGAATCACAAAAGCCGTTTAATTAGAATAGATAGCTCTTTTGAAAGCACTAAAAAAAACTGTAGCGTAATGACGAGGTATTGACTTGGGGGAGAACTCCCTCATATACGTTATAATTTCTGTTCGTTTTAAGTTCTAATGTTGCTTCTTATTTTGAGTTGAAAAAACTTTTTTTTTTTTATTTAATTTCTGATCGTTTTTTAAATAATGCTTGGAAATCCGGCGCCCCCTTCATAGAAATTTCCCTTACCCCAAAGAAACATCCTCCATGGAAAGATTATCCTGAGTAACCCCCTCCAGAAAAAAATCCTTTCTGAAAATGTCTGCTCCCAATAACCAATAAATAATTCTGGCAAGTCCGGCGCCCCCTTCATGGCAATTTCCCTTCCCCCATGAAAACTTCCTTCATGGACAGATCCTCCAACATAACCCCCGACCCCCCCCCCCACTACCAGAAAAAAACCCTCCTGAAAACGTCTGTATACTTCCCAATAACCAATACTATATGTTAACATTGGGTAAAGTTTATAACTTTTTGCCCTCCCCCTGGGGACTTTGGGGGATTAAGTCATCCTAAAAGACATTATCATATTTTCGACCATACTGAACAAAATGGCTATCTCAAAATTTTGATCCGGTGACTTCGGGAAAAAAATGAGCGTGGGAGGGGGCCTAGTTGCCCTCCATTTTTTGGCCACTTAAAAACGGCACTAGAAATTTTAATTTCCGTCTTAATGAGCCCTCTCGCAATATTCTAGGACTACTAGGTCGATACGATCACCCCTGTAAAAAAAAACAAACAAAAAAACAAATAAACACACATCTGTGATCTTTCTTCTGGCAAAAAATGCAAAATTCCTCATTTTTGTAGATAGGAGCTTGAAACCTCTACAGTAGGGTTCTCTGATACGCTGAATATGATGGTGTGATTTTCATTAAGGTTCTATAACTTTTAGAGGGTCTTTCCCCCTTTTTTTGAAAATCAGCCAAATTTTCTCATGTGCGTAACTTTTGATGGGTAGCACTAAACTTGATAAAAGTTATATATTAAATCAGCATTGAAATCTGATTCTTTTGATGTATCTATTGGTATCAAAAACCTGTTTTCTAGAGTTTTGGTTACCATTGAGCTGGGTCACTCCTTACTTACAGTTTGTTACCACAAACTGTTTGATAACTAAGAAATACATACCTATACAATCAGAATTTCATCCTGAATCCAAATATAGCATTTATTTAAATTACAAATTGATTACCCTTGCCAATACCCCCCCCCCCCAATGGATAAATATTACCCATAATTATATTAATGCACTAAATTTTCCACAGTTCACTATTTATTATTGATTTAGCAGCTTATCAAGAGAAAGAAAAACTTGGTAGAAGCTAAATTAGGGGCTTCTTGCTATCTTGGAAAGTAGTTGATGTATGTGAATGAAACTTTCAGGAATGATGCCAGGGCCCTAAAATAAACTCTGAGAAGATAATTTGAAATTACCTCCTCTGTTGTTTCCCTCTCCAAAGGCCACAGTCCTTTGACAACCTTTGTGTTACTTAAATTAAACCTTGACCAACAGATTTTCTGCTGAAATAAGACTCAGGGAAAGTGGTTTCAGCATCATATTTTTGCTCAATATGGTTTTAACAACATGCTTTTAAATTTAGATAAAAGAAATCTTGATAAGGCTTTAAGTTCATTCATATACTAAAAATTGCATTTACCAAAATTAGAGCCAACAAAAGACATTGAAATCCAGTCATGTACATAGTCTTTTATGTTCTAGAAAGAAGGAAAGGGTGGAGATAGGCTAGTACCTTGGCAGCACCTTCCCAGAATATATTTAAGCCTTTACTCAAGGATTCTGCCCAAAATTTGCTGCACAAAACAATTCAGGGTATATATTTGACCATAAAATGGGGGGGGGGATAAAGTGCATTTGAAACAGAACTGAATGTTACATTTGTATTCCAGGTGAAATTCACCTGGTGTAAGCCTAGGGTTCCAGCAGTACATAAGGAAACAAGTTAAGAAAACAATTCTTACTTCATAATATTCAGAATAATCCTAGTTTACACACTTTGCAGAGAGAGAACCTTTACCTTCACTTCTTTCACTGTTGTACTTTTTTTTTTTTTTAGCAAAATTCTGAAAAATAAACATGGATTTGACTGCTTTTGTCTGTTTTATTAAGCACCATCAGTGCCATCTAATTATTTCTCACAAAAACATGAAAAGACATATAGTGATAAATTAGGTTAAGTTAGGTTAGATGGCATTTGGGTGTTTGTTTATAAACAATATTCATAACTTAGAGAATAGACACAGATATTTAGAAATGTGAGAGAAAAACTGGATATACAAGGAAAGAAGTGAAGATAAAGATTCCCCCCCATGCAAAATATGTTAACAAGCATTATTCTGCATATTATGAAGTAAGAATTGTTTTCTTAACATGTTTCCTTATGTACTGCTGGATCCCTAGGCTTATACCAGATACCATTCAGTAAGACATCTAATCACCATTTTGACAGCTAAATAACTGTAAAATCTCAATTATACCACCTAGAAATTGGATTGATTCACTTCAACAATCTTGTTGTTTAGAGATTTTGACATGATGTTAAATGCCTGATGTTAAGTGAGTTGAAGGTATAGGATTCCTCCCTGAAAGTAGCCCCTCCTGTGTCACTACAAAATCCCTCAGTAACAACCTACCAACACATATTATTGACCAAACAACACAATTCAGGCACCAGCAATAACCCTTCTTACCATGGGTGCCCATAAGGGGGGGGTGCCCCCCCACCGTGGCTGAATGATGTTGCCTTATTTTTATATTTTTGTTCTGAGAATTCTTTTATATAGCATTAAAAGTGCCAATCAGATGAGGTTTGCCCCCCCCCCCCTGGAATTCAGCATATGGGGGATAGCACCAGATGGCTAATTTGACAGTGTATACATATACATATATATATATATATATATATATATATATATATATATATATATATATATATATATATATATATATATATATATATATATATATATATCCATATATATCCATATATATCCAATATATATATGGATGATGGCCAACAGGTGGGTGTCATATTGATGAAGCAAAAGCCTTTGATAAAGTACAACATCAACTTCTTCACCTAAAACTGGAAGCATACAGGGTGCATGAGGATATAGTGCATGGAGTGCATGGTGCATGGAATTCAGCATATGGGGGATAGCACCAGATGGCTAATTTGACAGTGTATACATATACATATATATATATATATATATATATATATATATATATATATATATATATATATATATATATATATATATATATATATATATATATATATATATATATATATATATATATATATATATATACATATATATATATATATATATATATATATATATATATATATATATATATATATATATATATATATATATATATATATATATATATATATATATATATATATATATATATATCCATATATATATGGATGATGGCCAACAGGTGGGTGTCATATTGATCAAGCAAAAACCTTTGATACAGTACAACAGCAACTTCTTCTCCTAAAACTGGAAGCATACAAGGTGCATTAGGATATAGTTGCCTGGATTGAAGCATATCTTACTGGAAGAACTCAGATGGTAGTAGTTTATGACGCCACCAGCAAAACTATTTATTCTGATGAAATTCCTGTCATTAGTGGAGTTCAACAGGGCACAATCCTTGGGCCCATGTTGTTCAGCATGTATATTAGCAACTGTACAAATCAACAGAAAAACCCACTGACACTATATGCTGATGATTGGGGGCTCTTAGAACAGGCCCAAATTAGCCCCAGTCACACAACAATGCAGGATGATTTAGATGAACTATCTAGATCGTCATATGATTGGGGTTTGCAGTTCAACATGGCAAAATGTAAAGTCCTCCATCTTTGTCTAGGGGACACAACAACCCTAGACAACCTTACCATATTGGAGATGACCTACTTGAAGCTGTAAGTGAGAAGCAGGACCTGGGGGTTATTGTAAATGATGAACTCAAGTTCCACAGCCACACACAAGCTCAAGTTGCTAAAGCAAACCAAGCCCTAGGGCTCATAAAACAATTTTTACTACCAGGAAGTCATGTGTGGCCAAGAAGCTGTGCAAAGCTATTGTAAGTCCACACCTAGAATTTGGAATGACTCTAGCATCTCCTCATTATAAAATGGATGTTAAAGCACTCAAGTGTCCAAAGGCAAGCAACAAAGCTCATACCAGCTTTGTAAGACAAGCTGTATGAGGAGTGCCAATTGTCCCTCAAACCACCCACCCAAGTCTATCAAAGGAAGAGAGGAGATGCATTTGCTACTTGCAAACAGCTCAAAAACAACATCTCAAGTCAAATTTTCTGCTCATCCCTTGCAAGTATGACAAGAGGTCACACAAAGAAGCTGTAAGTCCCCATTCACCATCAATGTGAGCACTGGCACTTCTTCTCTGTACATGCTGTCCCTCACTGGAACAGCCTCTCCAAAACCACCATCTAGTCCCAAATCACAGACGTGCTCAAGAGAGGAGCTGGTCAGGACTGGGCCAATGCAGAGGGCAGGCTAACCTGGGATACAAACCATTGTCATGCCACACCACCAGCAAGATCTTCCTCAGGAGGCTCATCACTACCTTATCTCACTGGACATGCAATTTATGGTAATTTTGAAGGTACTGCAAAATTTGTTAAAGCAGTGTTCACAAGCATGTCTAGCTAGAATCCCATGTCTAGACATGTGTCAAGTAAAATTCACAAGTAAGTAAAAAAGACAAGTAAAATTCAGCACTTAGTCAGACAAAATAGACAAGGTGCTTGGCTAGACATTGAGTTCTAGACTCTAGAACTCAGTCTAGGATTTTCGATTATAACCAATCAGAATGTGTCAAGTTCCAGTATTTTTTTCTTCTATGTTTATCTATGTAATCAGAAATTTAATTTTGTTTTCTCATTAATTGTTTTTTTTTCATTTTAGGCAAATAAACAATACTAGGAGTAAAAGTGAAGAACACTAAGACAATTTTTTTGATTGTCCTGTCTATCATTTTGTGACAGTCAGAATAGGAATTACAATTTTGAAAGTTTTGCCAGTATAAGCTCTCTTGATTGGCTAGAAATGACAATTTGAAACTAAATTTGAAGTTTTAGCTAAGCACCAAATTCTACTTGTGAATGGTCATTGCCAAGACATTGGATTGTCTTGGATTTGACACTTGTCTAGACATGGGATTCTATCTAGGCATGCTTGTGAATGCTGCTTAAGCTATTCTTAATATGGATACAATTAGCTTGGATAAATGCACTGAGAGTCAACTGTAAATCCAGATCTTGAACATACTAAAAGCGGGAGCCCAATTTAGGAAAATGCTCACTTGCCTTGGAAACAGGATCTTAGAGTTTGGTAGAACAAAATATCTAAATCATCAACAGACTCAATCTTGAACAGATTTAACCTGTAGTGTTGACATTTGTTTAAATTTAAACATTGAAAAAAAAAACAAGTTTTCTAAGATAGTAGTCAGCCAATGTCATCTAGCCTAGACCTAGCTACCATCCAACTTAAACCTGTATAGGCTAGGCTATATAATATCTAAGATTGGGACCTGTTGTCTATGTTTAGGAAAGGGTCAATATATTTACAAAATCATATTATTGAGTTAGGACTAAAGTGAATACACCATTTGATGCCTTTTTTTATGCTGATTACAAATATAATAAGCATTTCTATCAGAAATGAATTTTAGCCCCCCCCCTATATAGGCTATACCTAACCCTGAATTGGCATATATAGGAGGGGGGCTGAAATACATTTCCGACAGAAATGCTTATTATATTCGTAATCAGCATAAAAAAAAGGCATCAAATGGTGTATTCACTTTAGTCCTCACTCAATAATATGATTTTGTATATATTGACCTAGGAAAGATAAATTTTAGTCAAGATTTTTGTCTAGGATTAGATACTGAGTACTGGAGGTCTTGCCCTATCTATATTTCTTAGTTAGGCCAATCTCAATAATGAGGGAATTGAAAGCTGTACCCCAATAGCCTACTATTTTATGAGTTAAAATACAAATTATAATGGAAGGAAACATGACAATCCAATCATCATAACTACACCACACATTATAAACTAAGCCTAAGAATTTAACTGTTTTAGTGTTGTCTTTTAGTTTGATAAGGCAACATAAGGGACCATCAGGCGGGTTGGAATGAATATTTAAAAAGCAAATTTAACAGTAATATTAGCAATTTAAAAGCGCTTTTCTTTTTGTTTTAGCACGTCTCCTTCTGGAGAGCCAAAATTGTGCACGTTTACAAATCAAGGCTGGCCTATGGTACATTTGATAATTCATTTCATGTTAATGTTACATACATGCAGTGTTGCGACTCGGCCGGCACCGATCCGCGGCGCCGGCCTCGTCAAAAAGCAGCATTTCCGCGGCATCCTTGAATCAAAATGCGGTAAAACCGCGGCATGCCCGAAATTCTTGGAAAAGCTGTGTTTTGTATTTTTGAGAGAGAATGGGTGAAAAATCTCGCTTTAATATGAACATTGATCCAGGGTCAAGAGAAGTGTGGTGAAGATCTGTCATAAATTTGAGAAAACACGTGCTGTCTATCCTTCTTTTCAGCGGTCAAAGGTAAGCGTGGTCAGCTCAGTCCGTGGTGAACACACATTTGTCGTTCATTGTTTTCGTCAAGCACACAACAGAAGTAAAAGTGCAGAGGTACCACAGCAGGGAAAGTCCGGGGTGGGGAAACCGTATAAATGTGAAGTGAATAATGAAGAAAGTAAAAGCGATTTTCCCTTGGGCCTTCAAGCCTATCCAATAAAATAATTGATGGGTAACTAGATTCTCGTATTTCAACCTTTTTCGATTAATGTTTAATGAAAATCAATATCAAAAGCTTCAAGAAGGAACATTCAGATAAATAATACAACACAAACATACAAGATTAATTTCCTTATTCTTGGGCCTTCTAGCCATTCTCTCCTCTCACAAAAAATTTTTGATACGTTTTACAAAGATGACAGCCCATGAAACTTCCGAGCCAATCTCACACCCAAAACCACGTAAGCCGTTTTTCCATTGCGCGGTTTATGAGAAAACAATTGGCAATTTGAATCATTTACGGCCCTATCCCCAGGGGCTGGGAGGATCATGTGACTCTAAGATGGCAGTCAAATGGACCTTTCGACTATTTGGAGCAAAACGGCTATCTCAGAATTCGACTTTCTCAAAATGACTTACAAAAATTTGAATGTCCCCTTCTTCACTTGATCCTCGCCAATATACATTAGGTTCAGATTTTGAATTGACAAACCAACATGACAGCTATAAAGTATAGGCACAGAGAAACAAGGGATCTCCTTGTCAGAAAGCTTGTGATAAAAAAAAACCTTTACATTTTTTTTACTAGGTTAGAATTTTACAGAGCAGAACCAATCAGGGAAAATGCATCTTTTCATTTAGAAATTTAACACAGTACTATCCAATGTCTATTTGCTTTAAGAATAGTATTTGTCTCGCCAGAAATAAGAAACAATGTGAATGCTTACAAAAATATGCCACAGATGTGAACCGAAATTTTTACCGTAGAATTCTACATAGGTGAGTCTCGTTTTTTTCTTATTATGAGATAAAGAATTCCCAGCCATGGGCGTAAGAAAGGGGGGCAGGGGAGGGCAGCTGCCTCCCCCCCCCCCTAGAACTTCAAATTTACGCTAGACATTAACGAGAAATTTCCAAATATCGTTTGCGTTATCAACATTTACGTTTCGATCATCAATATTGATTTTAGGATCCGGTGGCTTATGAAAAAGAAAAGTGACCAGGGGAACATTAAAGCTTGTTTTTCGGCTATAAAATTAAGACAGAATATGGTCAGCATGAAAAACTACAAAATGAATTTCATTAAGGTTTAAAAAAAAACTAAGAGTATTAATTTATAATTATACATTGACTGATCAACACCAAAAGTAAGCTGTTCCGCTAATCTTGGTGTTCTACCTGTCGGTGGTGGTAGTTTTATTTCATCTTCTTTCTTTAAGACAATATCCAATTCTTCAGTTAGCGCAAAGTCTCTTGCTCCAGTCTCTTTCCAAAAGTGGACCTTAATTTCTTCAGTTGCTACTTTTTCAAATGTCTTGTTTCAAATGTCTTTTGGTCTGAACATGTTAATATAGGTCTTGCTCCAAGTGGTTAAAGAAAGTTCCTACACTGTGACGGTTGAAAGCAGTTGTCCGTCATAGGCTTGTACTTTCTGGCGTTTTTACTGATAGAGTTTTAAGGCAATCCATAAAACCACTGTATCAATCTTTACCTGTAATTCCTCCACTGTCTTTGCAGTTCCGTTATCAGTTCCTTTTATACTCCTAATAATGGCATAAGTCTATGCAAATTTACACGCTTCTATGGGAATACAGTCGAAAGCATAGAATCCAACTGACTTCTTGTAGAATAAGACAGAAAAAATTGCTGTTTTTTTTTTCTGGATCACAGCCAGCTTTCTTTCTTTTCTCTTCTGTTTTACTTTTAAGCATTTTATCTTGAATGAAATTTAACAGGAAAAAATGGAACTTCAGTTCACCTACTGTTCTGACAGGATTAAACAATGCCAGAATTAACACAGTTTTGGGTTTTAAGCTTGCCTTCAACCTTTAAGTATGCTGTTTACACAGCCTTTATAAGCATAGCCCCCTTTTGGACAACTTGGTACGGCATTCGGAATTTACCCCAGGTATTGTGACGGAACATGCGAGTTCGCTATCCCGCAGGATGAAAAAATACTAACAGCAAACTGGTGAAGATTGCACGTCTCGGAAGCTGCCAAAAACAAGCGAATAATAAGAGAATACAATGTGAGTTCAGAACGCGAGTTTTCTAGTATTCGTAATTAGGTGTAGGCTTTCAGAAAAAATTGAACAAAATTCCAGAGTTAGTCAGCCTAAAACCTTATCCAATCTAATATTTTTGGTAAAAGTATTAATTAAGCTCAAACAATTTTAAAAACATACACGGCCATCTGTCAGAGCTTTTATTATGCGCCAGAAGCCACATAGGTTCTTATATTGAAACTGTTTGCTTTGGCTAAACATTGTTTGCTATGTTTTCTGGAAATTAGAAGTTGGATAGAGTTTGTCTTATATTATACTGTTGCAGGAAAAGTAGAACATGGAAAATGTTAAAGGCCAAGTTTTAGCGAAATATTGAATGACTAGCTTCTAAAGACCTATATTCAAAGGATCTAGGGAAGTATTAGTAAGACCCCTCCTCCCTCCATCACAGAAGCGGCTGCCCCCTCTACACAAGATGCTGCCTACGCCCATGTTCCCAGCACCTGCTATTCAAATATTTTTTCCCGTAGTTATTTTTATAATGATGGCTCTCTGTGGGAACTTTGACAGCATAATTATTCAGCTGCGATAAGTAGCCCTTAACAAGAACTTCTATTGGTCTGTATTACTTCTTAGAAATTATGTGATGAAAAGGTTCAAGAACAAAATTGACCAGCAAAACTAACACAGTTATTAAGCAAAGAATAAACAATAAGAATAATTCGTCTTTGAAAGGTTGGAAAAGAGTTAAATGTAAAGTCGATGTTGTTCGAAAAGCAAAAATAGAGTTAGAAAGGAGCCAGAGTTTTATTTCTGTAAGTTTATCTTCATAGAAGCATATGAAAAGTCAGACTGGGAACCTATCCCTCCATTTGGAAAACTAAAAGTAATTGAAAAGTACCCGCCTTTGCAATATTTTGGGAAAATATGATATTTGGTGGTAAAAATAATTCCTTCGTCCTGAAAATAGTTAGTAGCTTTATCTAGCACTAGATAAAAGGCAAGGAATGTAAAAAGCACTATGATTTTTCAATGTAGAACCGTGATTTTGTGTCTATTAAAAATAAAACAAAGTAAATGTTTTATTCTGTCTAAAGGAAATTGCCATAAAAAAAATGCTGATGTCTATATTAGAAACCTACAAATTTTGACGAGTTTTTTTTTAACTTGCCCCCTCCCCTTGCTTAGAAAAAAAAGTTTTTCCACGAAAAGAGCCATATTGAAACCTAAGACGAGCAGTAATGAAGTCCTATAATAATCCACACTAAATACGATCAAAAATTGCTATCAATTAATAAAGAGAAACCCAAAATGAACAAGAATTTAAATAAGTTATCACATCAACATAACGATAACATGTACTGCTGTAGGTGTATCAAGGAAACCTAAAACAAATAGAAATTCGCATGAGTAATCCCCTCAAACTTAGAACGAAAAGTATCACAAACAGGAGTTGGGCTGCCACCTCTTAAACGTTCTAAGAACCCAAACCTTTTAAACGTCCCTGAAAGTTTTTAATTAATATTCAAGTTCGTTTTCAAGACGTTATATTGTAAATACATCATCTTCAATACCTGAAACGAAATAGTGTCTTTTGATATACCTCCTTAGTCAACTGTGCATATATTATAATTCTTGTATGAGCTTGTAGTTAAAAAAAAATATTCTTTGAATCAGAGAAACAAATTCTCAACCCTCCTCCCTTCATCCAACACAAAACCCCTTGCCCACCCTCACCCTTTGGTTTTCAAACAGCACCTCTTCATTTCCAAACCCCAAGCTACTCTCGAGATATAGTAGATATGCATTTTTGACTATCTGGATGTGTCTTTGCATTTACTTCTACCTAGTGTTGTAATATTAACGTAAAATAAAAACTAAGTGAGTAAAATTGGTAAAATAAGGTAAAATAAGGTACTCCCTAAGAAATGCAGGGTAAAACCAGTGTTTTAGAGTTGCCCTGTAGCTACAAGACCAGTTGAGGATTTCCTTTTAAGCATCACTTGCAGCTCTTAATCAAAATTCTTAATGACTCCGATTTTCCTGGGCTTATCAATGTAGTAGATATCTGGAGTAGCAATGTAGGAGATATCTGGAGTCCAAGGGCTCTTCAGCAAAAGAAGTTTAGAATTTGCATCAAGACTGGATGATTTGTTGACAAAACGACCGATGTAATTTGCAAACAACGACAGAGACTGGGTTGGTGCAGGTGCGTCGTGGTTGGTTCCAGTGTGCGTGATTCAGAAGCTTCAACGATGGCTCCAGTGCCCTTCAGATCCAGAGGTGTAGATGAATGCTCCGCAGACGTCCCGCTAACACCACTGTCAGAAACATCCCTGGTCTTCTTGGGCGCAAAAACGACGTAGTGTCACACTTCCTCTTCATGTTGAAAATCGCTCTTCTCTTGTCCAAGTCCGAAATTGAACTGAACTGACAATCTTGCACTCTATTATAAAATTTATCTCGATCCCCCATTAATCCTAATTTACTATGGAAGGTCTGACCTAATTTACCTAATTTAAATCCTAATTTATCTTGAGCCCCCATTAATCCGAATTTACTGTGCAAGGTCTGACCTTGCATAATCAGGCGAACATGGGGTTACCTAATCGCGTAAGCTGATCACACCCGTTTACCCACAAAATTGCAATAGGATTTTTGTATGCCATAAAATGCAATAGGATAATAGTGCATATTAACCCTAATTTACTATGCAAGGTCAGGTGAACATGGGGTTACCTAATTGCGTAAGCTGATCAAAACCGTTTACCCACAAAATGCAATAAGATTTAGTGTGGGATCATATTTTTTTTTCTGGTAAGGTTTTGTCTTTACAGGTATTTTTTAGACTAACTTTCGACTCTGTCAAAAATTTCGGGGGGGGGAGGGGGGGTCAAACCAGGTAACCCCCCCAAAAAATTGTTTTTAATATTCACCTTAAATATCCCCCCCCCCCTTGGATACGGCATTGCTAACAGCGTTGCATATTTAAATAGCCGTTTTCAGCAACATTTTTTATATCATATATAAGTTGTTTTTCATTTATTTATAAAAGTAGCTTGTTACGCTTCTTATTAGAAAAGAAGTTTGTTAAACTGCTGACTTTCATTAACTAAGAACTGGATCATAAGAGCGGAACATTCAGTCACCTTCATAGTCATTAAGACTGTCTTCAACAGAATTTTCTTACAAATCTTTCTCCTCTCCTTCAGACTTAGATTCTGATTCAGGTGACCTTGCCATAATCTTAATATAGACAAACACCTGCACCGGCAACCAAGACTTCATATTCATTAATAGTTATCTATTAGATACAGTTTAAATTATTTTTAGGAAGAGAATTAGAAGAATGTGAATCTACATAACTTTCATAAATATTCCAAAACTTTATTATTGACTATTTCGGAGAAAATCTGGATTGTTCAGTATGAATTCTAGGGCAAGGCAATTTAGCTGAACGTCGTCTTAGACTATACATATTCTGAACAAAAGAAATTAGCGAGAAATTAATAGAATCAAGAGCCAATGGTAATAATTCTTTAATTTGTTTAAGTCTAAAAAAAACAATGGACTGGAAGGACGAGATCAACTGGCAATATGCTCAAAAATGTATAGAGAATCTTAGTAGAATTTATCAGGGTGTGGCGATGGGATAGGAAGAAGTACTTTTAATGCACGAAAGGCTTTATTTTGAAGACGTTGAAGGGGCTTAATTTGAAATTTAAAAGTTAGGTTGAGATCGCGCTGATTCGCTGATCCAAACTGATCAATAACAAATAGTTTTTGGCTTATTCTTGGGCCTACTGGCCCTTCTCCCCTCTCACAACAAATGTTTGATACGTTTTACAAAGATAACGGCCTATGAAACTTCCGAGCCAATCTTACACCCAAAACCACATAAGCCGTTTTTCCATTGCGCGGTTTATGAGAAAACAATTGGCAATTCGAATTATTTACGGCCCTATCCCCAGGGGCTGTGAGGATCATGTGACTCTGAGATGCCAGTCAAATGGACCTTTCGACTATTCGGAGCAAAACGGCTATCTCAGAATTCGACTTTCTCAAAATGACTTACAAAAATTTGAATTTCCCCATCTTCACTTGATCCTTGCCAATATACATTAGGTTCAGATTTTGAATTAACAAACCAACATGACAGCTGTAAAGTATAGGCACAGAGAAACAAGGTATCTCCTTGTCAGGAAGCTTGTGATAAAAAAACAAAACAAAAAACTTTTACATTTTTTTTAATAGGTTTGAATTTTACAGAGCAGAACCAATCAGGTAAGATGTATCTTTTCATTTAAAAATTTAACACAGTACTTTCCAAAGTCTTTTTGCTTTAAAAAGAGTATCTGTCTCGACAGAAATAAGAAACAATGTGAATGCTTACAAAAATATGCCACAGATTTGAACCAATGAAAATAAAGCACGCTTTTTATCGTAGAATTCTACATAGGTGTGTCTCTTTTGTGAGATAAAGGATTCCTAGCACCTGCTATTCAAATATTTTTTCCCGTAGTTAATTTTATAATGATGGCTCTCTGTGGGAGCTTTGACAGCATAATTATTCAGCTTCGATAAGTCGCCCTTAACAAGAACTTCCATTAGTCTATGTTACTTCTTAGAAATTATGTGATGAAAAGGTTCAAGAACAAAATTGACCAGCAAAACTGACACAGTTATTAAGCAAAGAATGAACAATAAGAATAATTCGTCTTTGAAAGGTTGGAAAAGAGTTAAATGTAAAGTCGATGTTGTTCGAGAAGCAAAAATTGGAGTTAGAAAGGAGCCAGAGTTTTATTTCTGTAAGTTTATTTTCATAGAAGCATATGAAAAGTCAGACTGGAAACCTATCCCTCCATCTGGAAAACTAAAAGTAATTGAAAAGTGGTAAATATAATCCCTTCGTCCTGAAAATAGTTAGTAGCTTTATCTAGCTCTAGATAAAAGCCAAGGAATGTAAAAAGCACTATGATTTTTCAATGTAGACCCGTGATTATTGTGTCTATTAAAAATAAAACAAAGTAAATGTTTTTTTCTGTCTAAAGGAAATTTCCATAAACAAAATGCTGATGTCTTTATTAGAAACCTCAAAATTTTGACGAGTTTTTTTTAACTTGCCCCCGCCCCCCCTCTTGCGTAGAAAAAAAGTTTTTCCAAGAAAAGAAAAGAGCCATATTGAAACCTAAGACGGGCAGTAATGAAGTCCTATAATAATCCACACTAAATACGAACAAAAATTGCTATCCATAAATAAAGAGAAACCCAAAATGAACAAGAATTGAAATAAATTATCACATCAGCATAACGACAACATGTACTGCTGTAGGTGTATAAACGAAACCTGAAACAAATAGAAATTCGCATGACTAATCCAGTCAAACTTAGAACGAAAATTATCACAAACAGGAGTTGGGCTGCCACCTCTTAAATGTTCTAAGAACCCAAACCTTTTAAACCTCCCTGAAAGTTTTCAATTAATATTCAAATTCGTTTCCAAGACGTCTTCAATACCTGAAACGACATAGTGTCTTTTGATATACCTCGTTAGTCAACTGTGCCTATATTATAATTCTTGTATGAGCTTGTAGTTCAAAAAATATTCTTTGAATCAGAGAAACAAATTTTCAACCCTCCTCCCTTCATACAACGCAAAATCTCTTGCCCTACCTTGCCCTTTTGTTCTCAAACAGCAGCTCTTCAGTTCCAAACCCCAAGCTACTCTCGAGATATTGTAGATATGCATTTTTGACTATCTGGATGCACACAGCGTCTTTACATTTACCTCTACCTAGCGTTGTAAAATTAACGTAAAATAAAAACTCAGTTAGTAAAATTGGTAAAATAAGGTAAAATTGGTAAAATTATGTACTCCCTATGAAATACAGGGTAAAATGGGTGTTTTACAGTTGCCTTATAGCTAAAAGACCAGTTAAGCATTTCTTTTTAAGCATCACTTGCAATTTTTAATCAAAATTTTTAATGACTCCGATATTCCTGAGCTTAAAAAAAGTTAATGCCCCTTCATCTAGAGTTTCATCAATTTAATTAACTGTCTAGTTTTTCCCTTTGGCAATCTTGAGCCTAAGGTTTTTTGTAAGAAAAAATTAATAAAAAAAACTAAAGAAATAAGTCAAATTTACAATTATTTGTAGTAAAATCATTCTAGTCATTTTCTTCTACATTTAAACCTAAGAAATGATACCCTAACAGCGTTGCATATTTAAATAGCCGTATTCAGCAACATTCTTTATATCAGATATAAGTTGTTTTTCATTTATTTATAAAGCTTGTTACACTTTTTATTAGAAAAGAAGTTTGTTGCACTTTGATGACTTTCATTAACTAAGGACTGGATCATAAGAGCGGAACATTCAGTCACCTTCACAGTCATTAAGACTGTCTTCAACAGAATTTTCTTACAAATCTAGCTCCTCTCCTTCAGACTTAGGAGAGGAGCTTGATTCAGATGACCGTGCCTGTTCTGAAGCCCCCCACCTAAACGAAAGTCTTAGATAGGGCCCTGAGGATTATATATTAATTTCTACCTCATCCCTCCTATCGTCTCTCCCTTAGAGCTAATTCTGTATTTATCTGAATATTCTTTCAAAACAACCGCTGAAACACAAGGGCCGTTAAACTAGAATACGAAATTTTTTTTAGAGAATGTAGTCAGTAACAACTCATTCGGTTGCAATTCGTTGAAAAGCAGGATAAATCTTAGAAAAGGACATTGGAACTTTCGATTTCCAATTGACTGAGCCCCCCTCCAAAGCTTATATTGACCACCCTTTCCATATGAAATGCCTATGGGAAAAAATAACTAGGCAAATATTAAAACATTACCTTTACTATAGGTAATGCAATACGATTGCCCTTGACTTCAACAGGAGAGTAGAAATCAAGTAGAAATTTCAATTTCCCTTCTAATGAAAATACTAGAATTATCCAAGGGTAAAATAGGGGGCAATTTTCTGTGGGAGGGGGGATATTCCATGGGGGTATTTTCTGGGGGAGGGGGTAAACACCGGCTCGTGGGGAAAAGACGGCTTGAATACGAGATTTCTCTGAGATATGAAATGAAACATAAAGTGAAGATATTGACTCTGCTTTGTTCCACCACATTGTCGAAAATCCAGATCATGTAGTTCTTTTTGATGAGGGAACTTTACTAATTGAAGCAAATGGCTTCCAACATTCTTTTAGGAGGCATAGGAATTTAAAAAAAATCCGTAAATAAAGACCTTGATTTAAATAGAGATACTACAGATATTCCCATAAGCCTAATTTACAATAACTTAAAATTAATGGATTCAAAAGAATTTCTTCAGTTTAAACTAAGATCATCTGTCCAAACTTTAAATGAAAATTTGGTCAGTAGACAAGCTAAGTCAATCACTAAGCAATCACTAGCCCATTCTAATTGGTGAATAGTCTTTCATTTATTCTGGCTTGGTTTTTTGGTTTGTTTGATTTAGTTTTTCTTCTGCTCAATTAGAGTTAATTCAAAAGATTAGTTTTCCTTATTTGTTTTTGAGCACTGAATGTCCGCTGGCTGACATTACCCTCATTTTCTCAGCTATTTAATTTAATTTTTTTCTTATTTGTCATATATCAATATTGCTTCTAGCCCTTTATGTCTCAAACAGTTCACAAAACTAATGCAATTTTATTTCAGCTAATATTTTACCATTTTTAATACATTACCTGTACTATAATACATTTCATTGTTCTGATATCAAGAGAATTAAGTCAGACAGACCACCTTTTAAACCAGGAAAATACACAAAACGAAATCACATTCAATTTTTTTTTATGACAGCCTATTCGCGCTTTTGTGCACTAAAATACACAAAATACCAGTAAATTAGGTAAAACACGTAATTTACCTAAAACACGTAAATTACGTAAAATAGGTAAAATACCAATTTTACGGGAGTCCGTAAAATTACGGTAAAATACGCATAATATCCAATTTTACCGTGACTAATATTACCAGTTACAACAGTACCTCTGCCCGTCACCTGAGTCAAAATTTGAGTTCTACTTAACCCTACCCTAAGAGTCCCTGAAAGATTCAACTTGATCACCAACCACTGATTAAAACGTTTTGCACAAAGTGTCTTTTGATTTAGTCCTTGAAGTTTAAACTTAAACTTGAAGTTTAAACTTGAAGTTCCTTGAAGTTTAGATTTAAACTTGAAGTTAAGTCCCTTGCAGTTTAAACTTAATAATCTTGCCTACTCCTGAGATACAGATACAACCTTTTGACAGCCCCAGTCTTTACCTTTTGATTTAATAAGCTTCAACTTAATATACATAATCGTTCCTGAGATATTGTTGAAACGCCATTTAGACAACCGTGACGCGCAGTTTCTTTGGATTTAGTTGAACATCCCTCTCATAATTCCCTGAATATTTAAGCTTAATATGCTTAATCTTTTCAGACATATTGAAAATATGCCCTTTTGACAACCTACACGCAAGTAATGAGTTTTGATTTACTTCTGTTCCTATTCTGTTCCTTAGATTTCGCATATACGCCCTTTTGATACCGTTGAGACACATACTGTGTTTGATTTAGTTCAATTACTCTCTCAGTCTGCCCTGATAGTTTTAACTTACTGTCTTTAAGTGTTTCTGAGATATTCTCCCCCCTCTCCTTCCCGCTAAGAAAATGTATGTTTAAATAGTTGTCAATTTACATCATATACGGAGCTTTTCCCAGACCAGGGGGTCTTATAAATTTTTTTTTTGTCTGTGTATAGATCATAGTACATCAGACTAAACATTGCATAAATATTGTTTACAGTTGGTTGTTTTATCTTTTTTATTTTTCATAGCGCTTCCTGGCAGTGCTTGCATATTTAGCAGTGATGTCAACCGGTGGAGAAAATTTTTGTGGGTCGCGTTAATCTTGTTGGCTGGTATTTTGTCGACAGTTCAGGTATGTATGCTGTCATATCCCATCTGTACATAACCTAGTAGTGTCAATACAAATAGCAAAAACAAGAAATTAAAAAGAAAATATGGTAATTTCGTCGAAATAGTGACCAACTTTAAGAAAAGCTACACCGTATTACTGAATGTAAACAATTGCATCAATCTTGATGTTTTTGAATCTTTTTTCCTATATTATGTAAATATCAAGGAACCAACTAACATTCTTTCTGGATGGAAAAATCATACATCCTACAGAAATGATTCAAAATTTAGCTAGCTAGCTAGCTAAAAATGTATCTCAAGTCTTTATTGTATTTTATTCAGGTAAGTGGGGGATCCAATATCTTAGAAAGGAGGCCGTTGTGTATTTTTGTCCTATTTACGCTTCCGTTTCAATATCTTTTTTTAACATAAAACCAAAATATATTTTAACACTGCAGTCTAAACATATCCTCTTTTTGGTGCAAAAGCCCTCTTTCTGCGGGCATACATCTTTCGGGTAAATTTCATTCAGCAAGATTTTCATTGACTCATTCGGGCGTTTCAGTATAGACTTATTGATTAGCCCCTGTGGAGGATAGTTGTCTCCCTGTTCACCGTTTGCTAAATTCGTTACTGCTATTATATTCCCATGTGTTTCATTGGATGCAATTTTGAGTTTCTTTTTATGTGACACTCTCTCCCTATCTTATTCTCTCTATTTATCTCTTTTTTTGCACCCACTCTCTACTCTCCTCTCCCTCTTTTTGGTCTCACATTTTCTTACTTTCTCCTTTCTATCCTCATTCTTCTCTCTTCTTTCTCACTATATACCTCAATCTGTGTCTCCCTCTTACTCTTAAAATCTAACTGTATTTTGCTGATCTAGTCTCAGCCTTTTTTCTATCGAAGAACACTAAAAGGGCTGAAAATGACATTAGACCACAGAGACCTCTTCATAGTCCTCATAGATCTGACCTCCTCACAGTCATTTCCTGTTCAACATCCCAAGTTTAATTATTCCTATGATTGACTCTTTGATGTCTCAGGGAAACGTGTGAGACAAAGACACAGGCAGATTGCATTTCTTGGGCGGGGGGACTGCATTTTGGGGAAGAGAAATTCATTAAAACAGTAAAAAAAATCATATACATAAATGTCACTATTAATATAAGTCATCACAGCACCAAGCCAACAAAGCTTGACGCACTCGTCCTCTACCCCAATTTGTTCGAAGCTTTGTTTTTCATTCTACACAGTAAGGGTTCAATTTGCTTTAAATCCTTTCTTATAACTCATCCCCACGCCGTTTGAGGACGTTAAACTTATTTTTTGACACTAGATAGATAGCCAAAAATTATAATTTGTCCGAGAGATCCATGAAACGAAATCATCCATAAAACCCAGCCTATTTAATTTAACGTTTCTTTTATTATAAAAATTCCAAGAAAGTGGGATTAGAACACATTTTTTCTGCAACTGATCTTTTTCTGACATCTAGAGCTCCACGAAAAAAAGGCTAACATTGTAGGTGCATAGCCTATGCGGGTCTGTGCCAAGCAGCGTATATAGTATATCTTTTAGGCTTCCAAAGAATATAGGGCTTTTTAGTTTGACGACATCGTTAATGTTTTCCAGATCATTGAAAGAATTTCATATTTCATTTCAACACCTCTGGCACGATCAGCTACAGTTCACCTCGCTGAAAAA
Organism: Artemia sp. Qi Xiang Cuo; assembly: GCF_049724085.1. NCBI lineage: Eukaryota > Metazoa > Arthropoda > Branchiopoda > Anostraca > Artemiidae > Artemia > Artemia sp. Qi Xiang Cuo. Next base: position 62,523,130 of record NC_142794.1, read on the forward strand.
ATTGAGTTTCCTATTCTTACCCTTTGCAGCAAAAGCAGCTGGAAGTAAGTTTTTTTGTCACTCCTATCCAGACAATTAATCACTTCTAGATGCAGATTATATATATATATATATATATATATATATATATATATATATATATATATATATATATATATATATATATATATATATATATATATATATATATATTATATATATATATATATATATATATATATATATATATATATATATATATTATTATTATTATTTTATTACCCATTATTAAACATACAAAATGTTGTAAATGGAGTACAAGAAATGAAAAAAAACTAACATCAAATAAAAGCAAAATATCCGGAGAAAACTCAACTACAGAAAAACAAGATTAAGAACATTCCTACGACAAAAAAAAGATAAATTTAAGTTATTGCAACATATAATGAAGAGAGGCTTGGTTCAAACGCCTTTGCAAATCGAACACGGCGATTCAGTACAGCTATAAGCGGGTCGACTATACCATACTTACGAGATATATTCGAATTCCTCATCAAAACTGGAAGACGAAGCAGATACTTGCCATATCTGTAGAAAATAGACCAAATATTGCAGCGATCAGACGAAGTAAATATTTTCCAAAACGGAGATAGGGCTAGCACATGTGGCAAAACAAAAACATTATACACCCTTGCAATTAGAAAACGGTTAAAGTGGCACTTCATTGAAACGAGAATTCCATAAGCTTTGCGTGTCTTAACAGTGAACAACGAAACAAGGCAATCGCGGGTTTCTTTAAGATCGCTACAAATTGGAAGGCCGAGGCTATAAGTGTTCTACTCGCGTTCAAAATGTCGTTGGCATAATCGATCAGCGAAACATTGAGACCTCTAAAGATACATGCAGACTGAACCGGTTCTTGCGATGAAATAATACTATTATTGAAAAGCGGTGGTGAAGTAAGGGCTCCTTGGCGTATTCCCTTCTCTACGGGTATAAGAATGGAAGATAGGGTTAAAGCATTAATACAAGGTACATTTACACGCGCTTTTAAATTACTATACATATTCCTCAGTGCGCGTATAATAGACTTATCCGCGCCGCGTTTCCGGGCCGACAACAATATCTGAGGGTGCACACCGGAGTCAACGCAGGGTTGACATCGTGACCGGCAAAATACAAAGTCTCATTTGAATCATCGGCGTCAATCAACAAAATAGCAATCAAATAATGCGCGTGTTCTCTACTCATTTTCTTCTTGAAACCAAATTGGTTATCCGGCGTGTTACATATAGCACTAAGCCTATTTACAAGAAGCAATTAAAATAAATTGCACAGTAGGCTTATGGCGCGACAGTTATCGGGCGGTAAGAAGAACACTGCCCCCCGTCTTTTCCCTTCTTTAATACAGGAGTAATTACCCCCGTGCAGAATAGGTCTGGAACAACCCCAGCATTAAAAATCATTTGGTACAGGAGACAAAGGTGCTCGACAAGGTTCTGACTTCCCGCTTGCAGATGCAATCCGCACAGGTTATCTACCCCCCTCGACAACTTCTTCTTCAGTTTCGAGAGTGCCACACTGACTGACGAATTAGAAACAACAAAACCAAATTCCCGTTCACATTCCTCAAGACTCGCATCGAGTTCAATAGAAAATTTATTTTCCAGATCAGCATTAGGTGATGAAAACTCTTGCATAATATATTTAGCCCACTCACTCTCACTGGGCAGAACATCAACTGATTCTTTACGTTTCTTCTTTTTTAGGAATTTCCACATGCGATCGGGTTCTTGCTTTATACATTTGCTATCACATTCAATAATCATAGCACGATGTATAGCGAGGGTTTTTGTGAATCTCCGCTTAGTATATAATCGGATGGAGTTCACTATGCCATGCCTTGGTCGGTCATTATCTATCCACATTCTTAACCAGAATTTCGCGGTCGCAAACGCATTTACAAGATCCGAATCATCGGACCAGTGGGGTATTTCCGAGCCAATCCGAACACAGCAAATCGGTACTGCAGCCATTTCGGCGCACTGCAGGGCATGAACTTTTTCGCTACAGTTTATATTCATTAATAACTGTTTATCATTTGCTGCATCTGAAGAAGATTTGTGTAGTAGATTGTAAGGGACGTGAATTCTTCCAAAAATATCGTCACATACATTCTGTTACAAAGGGGTATTAATTTTATCCCACATAACTTTCTGATGCCATTTTCTTCTACTGGGTAGATCAGGGTTGTAGTTCGAAGATGTACTAGGTGGGAAAACAAAACTAACGGGTAAGTGGTCAGATGCGCTGATAGGCGTATCCACATGTGACTGGCAAAGGGGAACTGGTTGATGAGAACACATTATAAAATCAAGAGATGAAGTTGCCCCAGAGTTATGCACATACGTGAAATCGAGATCATTTTCTATTTTATTTAGACCAGCGCATGTAGCCGAGAGTACTTGGGATCTTGGGCTTTCCGGATTCAACAAATCACAGTTCATATCTCCGGCAACAATGTACGACAAATTTTGGGTGCAACAATTTGCAATAGCGTTTGCTAATTTCCGACAATTACAAACGAACCTGGAATATGATCTAGATGATTTGTAGTCCGTAGGCATATAAACTGAAAAGATTATTGTCCGTTCAACCTTGATCGCAATAAAATTATCGGAAACTTGGAAAACTGTCGCGCGTAAAGACTTTGAAGCAAGGATTGCGATACCACCTGACGGCAGGCCACCACCACTCGATTTCGCACCAACAGGAAAAAGATCGATTGAATCACCGATATTTAAAAGTTCAGTTCCTTCATTAATCAGGAAATGTATATATAGGAAATGTAAATGAATATATATATATATATATATATATATATATATATATATATATATATATATATATATATATATATATATATATATATATATATATATATATATATATATATATATATATATATATATATATATATATATATATATATATATATATATATATATATATATATATATATATATATATATAGTGATGATGATAGATGATGATAGATGATGATGATGATAGATGATGATAGATAGTGATAGATAGATAGTGAGTGAGTGAGTGAGTGAGTGAGTGAGTGAGTGAGTGAGTGAGTGAGTGAGTGAGTGAGTGAGTGAGTGAGTGAGTGAGTGAGTGAGTGAGTGAGTGAGTGAGTGAGTGAGTGAGTGAGTGAGAGAGTGAGTGAGTGAGTGAGTGAGTGAGTGAGTGAGTGAGTGAGTGAGTGGGTGTGTGTGAGTGTGTGTGTGTGTGTGGGTGTTCGTTGGAGAGTTAGGGTTTGAGTTGGTGTGTGTGTGAGTGTGTGTGAGTTATTGAGAGAGAGAGTGATATTGACAGTCAGTGTGAGTGTGAGTGTGTATATATATATATATATATATATATTATTTGAAAAAAACTACGTTTTCTAAAGAGTTAAAGAGGCTGAGTCACAAGTTCGAAACTTAAAACGTACAGGGATTAGGAGTGCAGTTGGGGGCTGCCGCCCCCAAACCCCCGCTTCCGTATATGAAAGGGGCTGTGCCCTCCTCAACGCCTCGCTCTTTACGCTAAAGTTTGACTTTCTTACAACTCTTTTTTTTTTAACAATAAAAACTTTAGCGTAAAGAGCGGGGCGTTGAGGAGGGCACAGCCCCTTTCATATACGGAAGCGGGGGTTTGGGGGCGGCAGCCCCCGACTGCACCTCCTAATCCCTGTATGTTTTAAGGTTCGAACTTGTGACTCAGCCTCTTTAACTCTTTAGAAAACGTGTTTTTTTTTCAAATAATTTCTGCACGTTTTTGTATAGTTTATTACTTATTTAACTCTTTAGAAAACGTAGTTTTTTTCAAATAATGTTATCAAAACAGTGGAGACTTACCTGTAACCTGAAGGCCGACTGTGATATTCTTCTGGAGACGCCTGTTGAGCCGAAGGATTTAATAGATTGGATTTAAAAAAGAAACTGAGTTTCTTTTTTAAACTTTAAATTCAATATAAACTCAACGCCTCGCTCTTTACGCTAAAGTTTTTATTGTTTAAAAAAGAGTTGTGAGAAAGTCAAACTTAAGCGTAAAGAGTGAGGCGTTGAGGAGGGCACAGCCCCTTTCATATACGGAAGCGGGGTTTGGGGGGCGGCAGCTCCCCAACTGCACCTCCTTAGCCCTGTACGTTTTAAGGTTCGAACTTGTGACTCAGCCTCTTTAACAGCCCCCCAACTGTGCCTCCTAATCCCTGTACGTTTTAAGGTTCGACCTTGTAACTCAGCCTCTTTAACTCTTTAAAGAACGTAGTTTTTTTCAAATAATTTAAAAAAGAAACTGAGTTTCTTTTTTTAAACTTTAAATTCAGTATATAAAAAATTTCCTCTGACGGTGAATCGAACCCGGGTCCTCCGCCTGACAGTCAGGAGTATCGACCACTGTGCCAAAGAGACACAATAGTTTATGTATTTTTAGTATGTGGAATCTATTTTTGACGCAAGCAAATCCCCACAAAACTTGATATTTGGTTTTTGGAAAACAGGGAAGGAGTGACCGGGAGCTTTCGAGGATAAGCTCCCAGGTCCCAGGAAAACTTACCTTCTAAATTTCAGCCCGATCGGACAACATTAAAGGGAGGCTGTGGTGGGAAAATTTAACAAGGGGTCTTATAGGAAAGCGAGGTTTTTCGTAAATGCAAATTCGGGGGATAATTTTTTCGGTCTGAAAATATCAAAAGGCCCTAACAGGTCGAATTCCGCTTCGAATGAGTCCTCATTCACCCGGATCCATTGACAACTGTGGCCTGTAGGCGTGGATAATAAAAAAAAAAAGAGAAATGAACATTAAGTGGCTATATCTGGTTTTTGGGAAACAGGGAAGGAGTGATCGGATTGAGCTGAAAATTCGAGGATAAGCTCCTGGGCCCTAGGAAAGCTTAACCTCTAAATTTCAGCCCAATCGGACAACGTTAAAGGGGGGCTGTGGTGGGAGGGTCGAAACATCCGGCCCAGTTTATCCTATGAAGATAAAGTCGGAGGAGGATGAAATTTTGCACGTTTCTTAGTTTGAGCTTGGGCTACAACATGCAATCACCGCCGTCTCTCTGCGACCTCTAGGACCGGAAATCGCTTAACATTGTGGTGAGTCGCCTCTTTAAAGAGGCACAAGTGTGCCTCCTTGATATACATATATATATATATAAAATATAAATATATAAATATAGCTACATCAAAATTAAATGCACAACATAAAAACACTATAACCAATATATATATATATATATATATATATATATATATATATATATATATATATATATATATATATATATATATATATATATATATATATATATATATATATATATATATATATATGCAGGGCGTCACTACCCAACATGTTTTTATGGGGGGGAAGGGAGGGATAGTGAGAGATCTACCGACTTGCTGATCGTTTTTACCGACTATTTTTACCAATAATTAGCATAATGTCCGTTTCAAATACGAAACTTGAGAACACAATTTAGCCCAAAGAATCGTATAGCCCGAAGAAAAATAACTCCTTAAGGGCTAGGCACACGTAGCTGATTTCGGGAACTGATTTCAGCATCAGTGGACGAACGATAACGGTAAGAAAAATTAGGTTGAAAGAAAAATTTATTGCGCAAAATTTTCAAAACAAAAAATCATGGACACAAATAGTCAACTGGAGTCTATTAATAGTTACTTAATTAATCTTAGCTTAGTTCTCAGTTTAATTCTCAAGCATAGTAGTCGGGTCTTTCACCACAGATACCTCTGGCTGACTATTTATTTTTATCCCTATTTTTTGGTGATGATCATGATGAAAATCAGCACTGATTTTGTAAATCTGTTGAAAATTTTTCTACCTCAAATCGAATCCAATTTCCTTTAAAATCGGCGCTGATTTGGAAATCAGTTCCTGAAATCAGCTACGTGTGCCCAGCCCTTTAGTTCAGTTTCTCGTAAGAAACACGCGTGCAAGTAGTTAGTGGTATAGTGGAGAAAGGATTATGACAAGAGGAAAAAAGCGGTTATACGATTTATATTAATTAAAAAAAAACTATCTGAAAAAGAAGTTATTCAAAGAAAAGTAATGGCCATTTTAAACTTATGATCAGCAGCTACAAATACCTGTTAATGAGACCCAAAACGAACAGAAATGAAATAAACAATCATAGCAAAAAAACATACAACAAGTAATGATATAAATGAATAATTAAATCTTAAAGTGAGTAATGATTAAATTGAATTTGCCAATCAAAATTAAAAAAAAAATGCTATTGAAGTATAAAGGAAACCCAAAACAAACAGAAATTAAATAAACAATCAATGCAAACAAACATACAATAGATACTAATTTAAAGAATAAATACATCTTAAAACGAGTTGAAACTTAAACTGAATATGCAAATCAAGCTTGAAACGAACAGAGATGACTACAAACAAGAGTTTGGGTATGACCTCCTTCTCTCACTGTAAAAGTCTAAAACCTACTGCGTCATTGGCGCTTTACTGAAAACTATACGCGTCTTGAACAGTCTTGGAAAGTATAAACAAAATCAAATTGAATATTTGATGTATAATAGTATTAATTGTTGAAAGATCCATTAGTTCAAGATTTTATTTCACTATAATTTTATTTTCATTTTCAATGCTGTAAGAACTGGAAAAGAAAGTATTTGTAATATAGTTAGCTGTCAGTGAAGGGCCAATGACGCATTAGGCCTTAGATTTTCACAATTAAGGAAGGGAGCAGTATCCAAACTCTTGTTTGTAGTGAAACCATATGCTTCTTGAACAATCATAGATAGAACTAATAAATTAACTGAATATTCGATGTATAATGATATTAATGGCTGAAAGCTCATCAGTTCAAAATTTTACTGTAATTATAATGTTTATTTTAAATATTAAGTACAAAAGAAAATATTTGTAATATAAATCGTTTTCATTAAAGCGCAAATGACGCAGTAGGTTTTAGACTTTTAGCCCAGTAAAAATAGCGTTTGAGGTCAAACAAATTGCAACAAAAATGATTTTTGCCCCAGAAAATGCAGAAAAATCAGGAGAACAGCATACTAAAAGCCCACCAAAAACCACCGACGGTAAAAAGTTTGACATGGGAAAAAAGAGGGGAAAGAGGGAAACTTCTGAAAAAATACCAGGACCTCTGATTTTAGCACTGTAAATACCCAGTCCTACGTAGTTCAAGTCGCAGAAACTCAAATTCTGCATCAGAATTATTATATCACACTATCGGGCGTATCTGGGGAAGGTTAGTGGGGGAAACAGGGGAAAATGTGGAAGACTCAGATTCGCTCGATTTCATCGCTGTAAAGACTACTTCTGATATTATTTCAGACACAAAATCCAAATCTTCCTTCAGAAAATTAGTTTTCCCTCATCGGAAAAAACTGGCAGAGGGTGAAAAGTAGGGAAATTGATCACAGTATATTAAGAATCATCATGGTGTATAAAATTGGTACAGATTGATTCTACTTCGGCAATTCACAGACTTAAAACAAATCAAATAATAACAAACTTAAAACAGGAACTTAGTTGTTAAATTCATCATCAAGGTCAATGCTTTCTGAATTTTGGCAGTCGGTACCATGACACTCGGCACATGCTTTTGTGCAGTGAAGTCCGTTTCTTTTGCAACTGCAACGCTTTGGTTCACAGCCTGACTTGTAAGCACATCGTACCATTCTCAGTAGTGCGTCGGGTGCTGGCTTCGAGTCCGTCATTACAGGTACGTACTTGGTTCTGTCTAGCCGCCAACCCTAGTCACGTGGGTCCAGATCAGCTGAGCAACCCATCCATTCCATGACCTGTAGGAAAACTCTGAAGAAGTGAAACTTCGCAGCTGACAATATCGGAGGCAAGCTTTCTGGGCGGACGAACGAGGTCGAAAAAGCTAGTTATGTGACAAAAATGGTGTGACGCAAATCCTGAAGGTTGGTATCAGCTTTAGCCCGATAAACAAGCAGTGTGAGCTTTTCGCCTGCACTGATGATCTGATGCTTTTCTGAGTTCTTCCGGCAAAAAACCGCCGCATCTTTTCGGAATTCTTCGTTGATCTTAGCCAATAAAAGTGGCACTGGGTTTCCTACGCCGTAGAACCTAGAGGTCGTATCGCATCCCAGGAAAGCATGGATGGGCAGTATGACCTCTGCGACTTCCCCAAGCTTGCTTTTTAGTTCTCTTATGTTGTAGAGTTTGGATGTTCCCGGCTTGGTCTGCGCTCGAAAGAAAAGTGAGTAGCTTCCTGGCTGCCAATGGTGAAGAAGCAAGACGAACAGGTCTGTGTCATTGCCAACAAAACAGGTTTCTACCTCAGAACAACTTGTCACTGCGGCTGTCGCAATCGTGAAATCTGCATCACCTGAACCATACACCACGCGACATCCTGACGAGCTTAGCACTCAACCAAGCAGGAGGATGAATTTTCCCTTGTTCTTCAGGTTGGTCAGGATAAAGTCGTTTTTGAGAGTTATCGTTTTTGTCCCAGTAAAGTCGATATCAGGAGATCTTATGCCTTTCGATCTTTTCAAGTGAGTCTGGTCTTTTGTTGACGGTGAATTTTCGTATCTGTCGACCACAACCGTAGCATTTCCAAAATGAGCTTTGACATAGCTAGCGTAGGCCAGACATTTTCGACCAAAAGTAGCGCCGGTTGTCCAAGGCAATTTATGTAAGAGCCATCCTCCATCTACAACTTATTTGCAGCTCGTTGAAAGATTCGCGGAAGAGCCTTCGATCATTTTCCAGAGGGCATTTGAGAGGGAACCCTTGTCAGCTGTGCGTAGTAGTTGGTATGACCCGAAAAGCGCAGGAGGAAAAGAGCAAAGTTCATAACCAAGAGTATCCGACAAATCCTGACCGTCGGCAGTGGCTACAACCACTAGTCGCTGGAACAATAACGTTTGGTCAATCTCGACCGGCTCACCATCAAGCTTCGGAGCCGACTTTGCAGCCAAAGTTACGACTTTATCTCTGCTTTTGAGTACAAAAGTCTCTACTGGCTTTCCAACCATCCCTTGCAGTATGTGCAGCCCAACGGCTTTTGCTTCGTCGACGTTAACCTCTGGCGAATCATTCACTCCGGTAACAATATTCATTAGCTCCTGACCCCTGTAGAACGGCTGCAAAGGCTTAAGGAACTTGAGCAACTTCTGCAAATCTTCGCTGTCTCTCAATATCCTGGACCCCAATGTATCAACGTGCTGGTCGCTTGTGTGGTAAACAGATCCAGTAAGGTCTTGCATTATTTCATTCATTTGACTTTGCACTGGCATAGATAGTGTCCAGATCGACCGCTGCGCTTCAATCATACCTCTCCCTCTAGTGAGACCGCCAGCGGTCTTCAGAGTTTTCATGAAGACTTGTGCTATAACAAGGTCTGCTGCCAGGCCTGACCACGAATGTTCGGTTCTGTTAACAGAAAAAGTGACCAGTTTGGAACTTCTCGTATAATTCTGGCTGCGCTTCTTTCAAACCGACCAGGGTTTGTAAATGAAGACGGGCTGATTTAGCATATGCAGTTCGACCACATGCCGCGAAATAAGGAAGCATACTAAACCAGCTCTGAAGATACAGGTCGAAATCTCCAGTCCGTTCAGCGCAAACTGACATCCTAAGAATTTTATTCATTTCAGAATACTGTTCAAGCCACAGTTTCGCAGTCCTAGATTCGCTAACTAGCTCCTTCTTTGCCTGCTCAATTTCTTCTAAAAGTGAAACCACCGCTGGAGACGCAGAAAGGTCTTCAATAGAAATATTTTCGGATGTCAGCTCTGTAAAGACACTGGCTGCGCTCACCATTTGGGGTGCGGGTTCACTTCGTATACCGTCGACAGTATCTTCGAAAGCACAGGCAAAAAGTAAGATGTGCAGAGCTAAGTCAAGAGGAGAATGTGCCGTCATTGCTCTAGAAACTGCTCTGCCAGAGATGATGTGTTTTACAGTGTTCAGTGCGTAGATCTGTTTAAGGACTTCAACCAAACCTGTTTCTTCCATAAAATAGCCCATACACCCAAGAAAACTCATTCTTCCATGAAAGGACCCAAGCATCACTAAGACCTCTTTCAAGAGGCTTCTGAAAGGCGAAGATTCAACCAGCATTTTTACTCTTTCACACATTGGCTGGTCGAAGATTCAGAGAGTAATCTGGTTGAGTTTCATTGCCTTCACTGCAATAAACATCAACATTGTGTTAAAGCGCGTGAGACTAGTTGGGTTTAAATAAATTATCGACTGGAAAACTATCAATGACCGCTTCTGGGTTTGTCCAGCATGAGCTGACCGCAATGCACCTGACCAGCCGACTGGAGAACCTGGCAGAGCTAGCTGAGAATTTACCCACATGATATAAAGAAATCTGCCATTGTCTCTGAACTCTGGAACTACCAACTCTACGTAAGTGAGCTGATTTGTAAATGCAGTATGCTTCTCGCAAGGGTAGATCGGTATAGCAGCTTTTCCTATAATTTCTTTCAAGTCAAAATCTTTTCTGGGAAACACGCGTAACTCTTCTTTGCCGCCCGGCGACTTAACCTCAAGAATAGCCATACCATTTGAAGTATCGTGTCCATCCAGAGTGTTAGCGTTATGATCGTAATTGTCTGCAATGTACTGGACAAGAGTGCCTCTTGGTATGTTGAGTTCTTGGTCAGGGCTTTCAGCCATTGCCGCACATCTTTCAAATCGAAGGGTTTCTGCATAGCCAACAGAAAAGCCTAGGCTGCTGAGTGTGTCGACAGCGTCGCATGAACCGAACCGATGATGCATAGACTCAGCCAGCCCCAGCTGCATTGGTGCAATAATGCCTCAAGGTCTGGTGTTTTGCATTATTGCCTGCCCTATTGCACTGACCACAAGTTTGGCTTTGTTGTGTTAGATCAAAATCAACAGGAAAAGCCGTAGGGATGGAACAAGGAAATCGAGATTGTCCTCTGCCGAAACTAAGGTGCGTATTTGGTCCCATTCTTCTTTGGAAGATATCACAGTCCTTATTTCGCTCTCCACTATTCTTGCAAAAGCTTTCGCAATCACGACTTTTTCTTTCTCCGGATTTACGTCTTTTGGCAATTGGTAATAATCCCGATAAATGCTTGCAGCCGTCTCCCTAAGCGTCACTATACTTTTCTTCCCGGGATTATCAGAAATGATCACCTTGTCGCTGAAGTAATCAAATAGCACTTCCTTCAGGTAAACGTTGCTGTATGGCTTCAGATCCGTTTCGGCTAAAAAGTCCTCCATTTTTTTCGAAATATCGGTCAGTGTAACCTGTACATCGTCAAGACCGACAAAGAAGTTTGCATCCTTGTAAAACACTTCTTTTCGAACCTTGCCGGAAGGTATGCAATTCTTTCACTTCTTTACTTCAGAATCACCACTTAATTTTAAATAGCGCTGAGGCAAGTTTTTTCCAGTCCAGAAGTTCACTGAACAAACTGTGTGATAGATGGCATCGGCGGCGTGGAGATCAGCAGTAGCTGCATTTAACCTTCCGAAAAGGCTGGTCGACCATTCATCTTGTCTTTATGAACACAGAAGTCTAACACTGGCTTGAAATGTGTCTGTTCTATCAGTCTGGGATGGCGAATAGCCTGGATGACGCGGATCAGCAATGACAGGGGTCGCACAAAACAGACAGTCTTTATCGAATGCGAACAAAGAACTTGCAGAACGTAAGGATCTACTGTTATTTTCTTGATTACTTGCTGAATCACCTTCATTGCAACGTTTAAGACTAGAAATTCTTCTCTCGTTACTGAAGTCTCTTCGGTAGTGAGCATGAACCTTGTCACCGGGGTTAACTTCGACAGAATCATCTCTTTCTTTACTGGCAGTATTAACTGTGACGGCACCTTTGCTTCCAAACGTGGAGAGACTGTTATCATCTCCTTCGCTCTGAAGACAGATTGCACATTGTGAAGCCATACTTGTCTGAAATGAAGATACGAAAGTTTCAGTAACAGAGAACTTGATGAATAACTTAATTAGAATATTAATATTAGAATATTAGAATATAATTAGAATATAATATTAGAATATAATATTAGAATATTATATATTTAATATAATTAGAATTATTTGAAAAAAACTACGTTTTCTAAAGAGTTAAAGAGGCTGAGTCAAAAGTTTGAACCTTAAAACGTACAGGGATTAGGAGGTACAGTTGGGGGGCTGCCGCCTCTCAAACCCCCCGCCTTCACAGCCTTTAAATAAAAAAAAAGTTTTTTAAACTGAAAGTAAGGAGCGACATTAAAACTTAAAACGAACAGAAATTATTCCGTATATGAAAAGGGCTGTGCCCGCCGCAACGCCTCACTCTTTACGCTAATGTTTTTATTGTTTAAAAAAAGAGTTGTGGGAAAGTCAAACTTTAGCGTAAAGAGCGTGGCGTTGAGGAGGGCACAGCCCCATTCATATACGGAATAATTTCTGTTTGTTTTAAGTTTTAATGTCGCTCCTTACTTTCGGTTTAAAAAACTTTTTTTTTATTTAAAGGCTGCGAAAGCGGGGGGTTTGGGAGGCGGCAGCCCCTCAACTGTACCTCCTAACCCCTGTACGTTTTAAGGTTCGAACTTTTGACTCAGCCTCTTTAACTCTTTAGAAAACGCAGTTTTTTTCAAATAATTTCTGCACGTTTCTGTACAGTTTATTACTTATTTAACTCTTTAGAAAACCTAGTTTTTTTCAAATAATATTATCAAAGAAGTGGAGACTTACCTGTAACCTGAAGGCCGACTGTGATATTCTTCTGGAGACGCCTGTTGAGCCGAATAATTTAATAGATAGGATTTAAAAAAGAAACTGAGTTTCTTTTTTAAACTTTAAATTCAATATATAACAAATTTCCCCTGACGGGGAATCGGACCCGAGTCTTCCGCCTGATAGTCAGGAGTAGCGACCAATGTACCACAGAGACAATTGTTAAATTATTTTTAGTCTATTGGATCTATTTATGACGCAAGCAAATCCCCACAAAACTTGATATTTGGCTTTTGGAAAACAGGGAAGGAGGGATCGGATTGAGCTGAAATTTCGAAGATAAATTTCCAGGCCCAAGGAAAGCTCATCCTCTAAATTTCAACCTGATCGGACAACGTTAAAGAGGGGCTGTGGTGGGAAAATTTAACATGGGCTCTTGTAGGAAAACGAAGTTTTTCGTAAATGTAAATTCGGGGGATAATTTTTTCGGTCTGAAAATATCAAAAGGCCCTAACAGGTCGAATTTCACTTCGAATGAGTCCTCATTCACCCAGATCCGTTGCCAACTGTGGCCTGTAGGCGTGGCTAATAAAAAAAGAAGAGAAATGAACATTAAGTGGCTATATCTGGTTTTTGGAAAACAGGGAAGGAGTGATCGGATTGAACTTAAATTTCGAGGATAAGATCCTGGACCCTAGGAAAGCTTAACCTCTTAATTTCAGCCCGATCGGACAATGTTAAAGGGGGGCTGTGGTGGTAAGGTCGAAACTTCCGGCCCAGTTCACCCCATGAAGATAAAGTCGGAAGAGGATGAAATTTTGCACGTTTCTTAGTTTGAGCTTGGGCTACAAAATGCGATCACCGCCGTCTCTATGCGACCTCTAGGACCGGAAATCACTTAACATTGTGATGGGTCGCCTCTTTAAAGAGGCACAAGTGTGCTTCCTTGATATTTATATAATTAAAATATTAATTTAATTAGAATATAATAATAGAATATTAGAATATAATATTAGAATATAACTTAATTAGAATATTAGAATAATATTAGAATAACAAAGAACTTAATTCAGTAACAGAGAAATTGATGTGGGAAGAGGACTAAGGCCGCGAATCTTCTTTATTATTATTATTATTATTATTTATTGGAACCCGTCATACATAAAAGGAAAAGACAGAGCAATAAGCAAAAAAAGCAATACACATAAACTTTGGAGTTATACATGTGGTTTTTAGTGGCAAAAGCTGGAACTAAGATCTAAATCAGCTCTTAGAACAAATTACACAAAACGAGAAAGAAAAACTCAATTATAAACTGCTCTCTAGGTACGCGACATGTTTCTTTTTTTAGGCTCCTAAATACTGAACAAACATAAATTATATGAACATCAATGCATCAAGCCGCAATAGGTAAAAAAAATAACCCAAATAATCATCAGTGAATTAAAAAAGATATACAGTAGATAATCATATCAACTAGTGTAAATATGACAAGAAAGGTAAAACCAATTAAACGAACCAATCCCCGACGCAAGCATAAAACTGAACACTTTACACGACTAATAAGATGTTGTAAGCACTCCCTGTTTGTGAAATTTTTTAGTTTGATAATTAGGGAGATACGGAGCAAAGAAATTCGCAAGATTTGTCCTCTTCTTGTAGAAAACTGAAATTGAAGCACAAATTCAACGAACATAGTGAACTGCTGTCAGTGAGGTAACTAACACAGTTTTCACAGATTGGTCATTTCAAGCATTAAGATTCGGTTCTAGAACCTGCAATATGGCGTTGTTGAAAACGGAGATAAAATGTTACGAAACTGAGTATAGTAGTAACTTAACAGGAATAGAAATTTGAATGGTACAAGATAAGCGAAACTTTGCTGACGTTATCGAATATTCGGAACAAAAATGACCAACTACTCATAGGAAAAGTTACCTATTTTGAGTATTCAGGGCGTTACATTTTGGATAATTCAGTCACTGAAGAGACACTAGATGTCAGTCCAGAGAACTCGTCGCTAGGTGTCATGCCGAATGCTAACTTGTTGATGTCAGGCCTATCCTGCTAGCAGGATTGTGACATCTTAACATCGCAATGACCTGGAAAACCAATGTCTCCCCTTCTTCCCCTCTTTTCCCCCTCATAATTGTTCAGGGGACAGAGTAACCGAGATTCTGATGAAAGATTTGGCTTCTACGATAAAAATTACATCGGAAATCATCATGACTTGGATCAATCCGAACACTTCTGGATTTTGTGAAATTTCCCCTGGTTCCCCCGTTTTTCCCCTGCCACGGATTTTCCCATGGGGGAATTTTGGTGGGCTTTTAGTATGTTATTATGTGATTTTTCTGCATTTTTTGATGTAAAAATCATTTTTGTTGCAATTTGTTTGAGGTTGGGCCTTTTTTTAGGTATTTTTACTGGGCTATTTTACAATGAGAGAAGGAGGCGATACCCAAGCTCTTGTCTGTTGTGATTTTTGTTCGTTTCAAGCTTGATTTGGATAGTCAATTTAAGTTTCAGTGGTTTTAAGATTTATTTATTCATTCACATTAATATATATTGTATGTTTGTTTGCATTGATTCTTTATTTAATTTCTGTTCATTTTGAATTTCATTTATGCTTCAGTAGCAAAATATGGTACTTATCAAGATACCAGTAGTCACGGTTCGAGAAAAGCAAAGCTGAGATAGCCGTTACCCGGTACTTATACGAGACGCTGTATAAAGATAGGCATTACAAATGGTTTCTCACTCCGAGAACTATATTTAAGATTTAAGTTTTTTGGGGGTTTAGGGGGATTAAAAGGTAACTAGGTTGGGTTAGGTTATGTTACGTATTTAATATTTACTATGCTTTACCCCCCGCCCCTAATGCGCAAATACATAGCCCAAATTTGTTTCTGGACTATTATATTTTCATCATATTTTGTTTATTTCATTAGCATTAACGAAACTTCACTTCTCGCGTGACTACTGGTATCTTGAAAAGTACCTCAAATATTTTTTTTGTTTCGTTCTAAGCTCCATTTTCATATTCAATTTAAGCATTAATGCATTAAGATTTATTTATTCATTTATATCAGTACTTGTTGTATGTTTCTTTTTGCTATGATTGTTTATTTAATTTCCGTTGGTTTTGGGTTTCATTCATTCTTTAATAGTAATTTCTGGTCGTTTTGAGTTTGAATTTTAACAGGCATTTGTATCTACTGATCTTAAGTTTAAAATGGCCTTTACTTTTCTTTGAAAAACCACTTTTTTGGAAAGTTTTTTTTAATTAATTTTTGTTCGTTTTTGATTGCAAAAAGTTTCAAGTTTTTAAAATTCCTTAGTTCAAAATCATACTTTCTTTTTCAAAATCAAATGTTCGTCAAAGCATCAAAACTAGTATCAAAGTAACAATATCAGAGTAAAAAAATAACAAAGTAAAGAAAGCATCAAAGTAAACAATATGCTAAAGTAACAATATCAAAGTAAAAAAATAAAAAAGTAAAGAAAGCATCAAAGTAAACAAGGTACTAAAGTAACAATAAGTAACTTGCATAACTTATAGCCCTTGCACCGTAAATCGAAGTTGCCACGTAAATCACTAAATCCAAGTATTAAAGTGAACAAAGTGTCAAAGTAACAATAAGCAAGTTTTTGATTGCAAAAAGTTTCAAGTTTTTAAAATTCCTTAGTTCAAAATCATACTTTCTTTTTCAAAATCAAATGTTCGTCAAAGCATCAAA
The DNA here is from genome assembly GCF_049724085.1 of Artemia sp. Qi Xiang Cuo. Taxonomy (NCBI): domain Eukaryota; kingdom Metazoa; phylum Arthropoda; class Branchiopoda; order Anostraca; family Artemiidae; genus Artemia; species Artemia sp. Qi Xiang Cuo. The sequence continues at coordinate 62,539,598 of NC_142794.1, forward strand.
ACTAGTATCAAAGTAACAATATCAGAGTAAAAAAATAACAAAGTAAAGAAAGCATCAAAGTAAACAAGCTACTAAAGTAACAATATCAAAGAAAAAAAATAACAAAGTAAAGAAAGCATCAAAGTAAACAAGGTACTAAAGAAACAATAAGCAACTTGCATAACTTAGAGCCCTTGCACTGTAAACCGAAGTTGCCACGTAAATCACTAAATCCAAGTATTAAAGTAAACAAAGTGTCAAAGTAACAATAAGCAAGTTCTGTAACTCAGAGCCATTTCCCCGGTGTTGGGGATGAAGGGATCAACCCCGAAAGCATAGTTATTTGGCCTTTGAAGTTTTTTTAAACGAAACGGCAATCTCTAAATTTTGATCGGATGCCCTTTGAAAAAGTGGGGCGTGGACTAATTGTCCATCGATTACTTTTGACTCTTAAAACAACTAGAAGTTTCAATTTCTGATCAAATGAGCCCCCTCCAAAGTTGATACGACCATTCCTTCCACAAAAACCTTACATCCTAATAATAGGCAACTTACATAAGTTACAATCCTTGCCCCTCGGGCTATGGAGGATTTCTCAACCCCCCTAAGTTATAGTAATTTGAATTTTGGACTATTTTGAACAAAATGGCTATTTCAAAATTTTGATAAAATTTTTGATGATACATTTGGGGGAAAAGGCACTATGGGGGGATTAATGCTAAGGGGTGGGTGGGACTGGCGGTGCACAACCTTCCCGTAGCGGCCCTGTTTTCACTAATCTTAGTGCACAACTAAAAAACAATAAAACATCAAAACCTTTTTGCCTTTTTGACCTTTAGTTTTCTATTGTCTAAAGTGTCGTAAAAAGAAAAAAAAACTAATTACATTATTAACTCTACATAAGAGATAACCACTCACAAGCAGTAGGCTATATAGAGCTATCCTCCAATTTGCGCTGCAAATGTGAGCATATTATGGGTAACCCTCTAAACATTATACGACCACCTCTTTCATAAGAACCTTATATGCCCCCGCAGCATAAGTTACAGCCCTTCCTCCGAGCTCTGGGGGGGGGGTGGTGGTATTTTGACCCCGAAGTTTTGTTATCTGATCGTTGGACTACTTCAAACAAACTAGCAATCTCAAAATTTTGATCGGATGCATTTGGGAAAAAAGGGTGTGTGTTTTTGTTATCCGATCATTCGACTACTTCAACAAACTATCAATCTCAAAATTGTGATCGGATGCATGTGGTAAAAAAGTGTGTGTGTGGGTGGGGGGGGGGTAGATGCCCTACGATTCCTTTCGACTCATAAAAAGGTAACTAGAACTATCAATTTCTAATCAAATGAGCCACTTCTGCATGTTATACGCCCTCTCCTTACATAAAAACCTTATATTCCCCGGGGCATAACTCAAAACACTTGTCCCTGAGCTCTTGAGGTCTGTGCCAACCTCGGAGTTTTTATTATCTGATGTTTGAACTATTTTAACAAAATGACCATCTCAAAACTTTTATCTGCATGTTATACGCCCTCTCCTTACATAAAAACCTTATATTCCCCGGGGCATAACTTAAAACACTTGTCCCTGATCTCTTGGGGTCTGTGCCAACCTCGGAGTTTTTATTATCTGATGTTTGAACTATTTTAACAAAATGACCATCTCAAAACTTTTATCGGATGGGTTTCTGGAAAAAGGGCGTGGGGGTGCTAATTGCCCTTCAATCTCTTTTGACTCTTTAAAAGTGAACTAGAAATTTGAATTTTCAATCAAATGAGCCCTCTATGGAGTTTAGACGAGTATCTTTTGTATAATAATTATATATGCCCCTAAAGCATAACTTACAACCCCTGTCCTCGGGTTCTGGGGTTTGTGTTGACCTCGTAGTTTCAATATCTGACGTTTGAAATATTTTTTTTTTCAAAATGATAATCTCAAAATTTTTATTGGATGGGTTTGGGAAAAAAGGCGTGGTGGGGGAGGGGCTAGCTGCCCTACAATCGCTTTTGACTCTTTAAAAGTGAACTAGAACTTTCAATTTTCATTCAAATGAGCCCTCTCTGGAGTTCAAACGAGTATAGCTTCTATAATAACTATATATGCCCCCAAAGCATAACTTACAACCCCTGTCCTCGGGTCATGTGGGGCTGTGTCGACCCCGTAGTTTCATTATCTGACGTTTGAAATATTTTTTCTTCAAAATGATAATCTCAAAATTTTCATTTGATGAGTTTGGGGAAAAAGGCGTGGAGGGGGAGGGGCTAGCTGCCCTCCAATCTCTTTTGACTCGGAAAAAGTGAACTAGAACTTTCAATTTCCAATTAAATGAGCCCTCTCTGAAGTTTATACGTGCATCCTCAAAATGATAATCTCAAAATTTTCATTTGATGAGTTTGGGGAAAAAGGCATGGAGGGGGAGGGGCTAGCTGCCCTCCAATCTCTTTTGACTCGGAAAAAGTGAACTAGAACTTTCAATTTCCAATTAAATGAGCCCTCTCTGAAGTTTATACGTGCATCCACCAAACGGGTTATTTGTCAAACGGGTTGCGGGTTCGCAACCCGTTTGACAAATAAGGAAACAAAAGAATCAAATTGCCCGTGCGCTACTGCCAAAGAAATTCTTGAAGACTTAGAAAAGGAAAGCACAAGCAGAGAGGTGCTTACGTTTCAAAGCTATGGTTATGCAAGTAATATGTCAGGTATTCGACATGGTGTCCAGGCACACATATGAGCCGATCGGGAAAGAATGCACCCCTTCACTTTATTTTTACTCGATTCGTTTTTAAATTCGATATATATAATTCCTTTCTTTAATTTGTTCCTTTGCAATTGAGATTGATCATTCAACTCACGTAATTTACGATGCTTGAAACTGACATGTGGGTCCCTTGGATGGGCGTCACTCTCTTTAGCACCCAGAGCTCATAATCTACTAGCCACGTAACCTGTTATAAAACGTAACTGCGAACTTGCCGCCATGCAAGTAACTGGTACTAGTTGCTACTAATGAGGTTTACACCCATTCTTTCAAGTCCGTAAAACCGCTGCATTTGCCGATTGAGATCAGTATTTCCATGTTCTTCATTTAACCAAGGACAAATTTTGGCGCCATCCGTAAAACCAGGGCATGCGTGGGTAAAAGTACTGTATTTACAGACCAAAGATTTTGATAGATGTAACGTTATTATTTTCATCTTCTTTATTTAGTGGAATGGAAAATTGTGTTGCTCTCAGTAAAATCACTGAACTATTCGGTACTACAACTACTTTTACCGACCGATATCAAAATTATGGCACACGTCATGTCAGTATTTTACAAAAGGAATAGACTGCTACGTGGTTAAATATTAAATACTGTTTTGCGTTTCTACTTTATTGGCGTGTGTGAATTCTTTCGGGTCAGAAAAAGGAGGCTGTATGGGCCATGGGTTCTTACAGTGCACAAGGTACTGCTTTTAGCAAAGAAATTTACAAGAAATTAAAGTTGGCTGATTTTAATTAACAATGTAAATTTTTATTAATACAACATGGGCAACTGACAACAGTGTTAATAATACCGTTAAAGTATAGTTATAAATTTAAGTTCTGTGCCTTCAGCTAGTGTGTATTAACATTGACCAGTGAGTTATTGCAAATAAGTTACCAGAAAATCGTTTGCCTGTTAATCAATACATAATCTTGATTGAAATATCATGTTCTATAAAAAGTAATATTAACTGCTAGAAAATGTGTCAGTTATAAAAGCTCAAAACACTTGCAGATTTTCCTTTCAGCTACACAAAATTGCTTCTGGAAATGCCAATATTGTTGAAAAAGTTGAACACGACAACAACAGAAATTCAGTTACCTTACGATTTCCTTGCTGTGACTAACTTGGAAGATCTCTGGAGTGATTATGGCATTAATTTGAGAAACGATTTGATTGAGGTTAGTATTATAGGCATAAGTTAGAACTTCTTGTGTAATTTTTACTAGGGGGGTATTGAGATTGTTACCCTTCAGAATTTAAAATACATATCAAAAATCCAAAAATGGGGTGATATGTTTATATTTGTTCATAGCATTTTTCACCAACTGTGAATTCTTGTCTGCCCCTCCCTACAGTTGTGTTATGGCTTTATTTATTTCATTTCATTTGACCATTTGCCCTCACAAAGTAAACTATTGGCCAAAAAATACATCACCATTGCATCACCTAAGTGCTCCACGGCCCTTATGGCTTTTAGGAAGATGTAGCTAAAAACAACAATGCAAGAGAGGTAAAAAAAAAACCTGTCACCTCTATCCTTGTATATAGTGAAAAACAAAAACGTCAATGTAAATTGTATTTTAGGTTTCTTGAACGTAGTTATGTTAATCTACTTTCCTGTTATCGCACGTTATTGCAATTTTCTATTGTTGTATATATGTGTATTATTGCTATGTATTTTGCATCATTCACTTACATATTTTACCTTTATTTTAGTGCTACATGGGTCGAAATCGGTCTTGTGAAGATTCAGGCTCATGGGCGAGAGTATATACTGTCTTTGGATCATGTTTCAGTTATAAAACAGGTATCACTTTGCTTTATTTACCAAAAAAGTAATAAAGACAGCTTGTATGGTGAGATCAAAACAAGCAGAAAGTAGTATCTACAAGAAGGTCAAAGACGCTCCAATACAAAAAGCGTTGAAGTAATTTGAAGGAAAAATCAGAAGCCCAAGAAATTGTGAAAAGTCAGCTTTGATCACAATCAAACAGTATTTATGAAGTATGGCACTGGGGCTCAATTGTAGTTTACATTCAATTGTTTGCTTCATATTTGCAATTGACAACCATAGAAATTCTTAGATTCTATTCTTTGTGACGAAATTTACTTTTCATTCACACATTTAATGTACATGTTACCGTGAATGCTCGAAATTCCTTTTTCTCTACTTGGATTCAATTAGATTTGCGAGTCAGCCTTTTCAGTCTTATACAGGCTATGATAGTAAAAGTTAAACTTAGGTTAGATTATGTTAGTTTAGCTAAGGTCAGTCTAGATTAGGTTAAGTTAAATTTGGTTCTAAATATCAGAACTGGGTTAAAAGCCCAACCTAAACTGACTTAACCTAACATCACCTAATCTATTCTAACCTAACCTGTCATCATCAAACCTTGCATTAAATTGAAAAAGGTGACTGGTAACGCTGACTAAATCAAAAGAGAAAAAACGTATTTTGGACATTCACAGGTGAATGTCGACATTCACCAATTTGCGGATATTCACGGTAACATGCATACAAAATTTCTTTAGCCACGCTGCCTTTCCATTTACAATTAAAATGAAATAACAATTATACCTGTTTTACTATTTCTTACTTCGTCTCTGTTGTAATTAAATGTATGTCAAGAAAGTTTTTTTTAAGGGATAGAGATTGAAAGATTTAAAGTGGCATCCTTTGTATTATCTGCTTTTATTTCAGCTCATTTTTTAAAATATCTGATTTAAAAAAGAGCATTACGATAGTCGAGTTTTACGATAGTCGATATGCCGTAAAATGTTATCATTATCATGCTCTCCCATCTCATGTTTGAGTCATGTTATTACAGAAGGCTAACTTGTAAATCAAATGAAAGTAAAAGGGTCTTTTGACTGGGGAAGGGGGTAGGGTGTTGGAACCTAATTTAGGGTGTGCGCCACCTAATTTCGCCGGTGATCGTATTAGTGTGAGCAAGTTCGCAGAAAAGTTTCAAAATCGGGTATTACAATCCTAGTTTCCGAAGCTTCAAACATCCCTCCTAATAGTTCTGTTTTACCTCCCCTTTGAAAGAAAGCATAAGACTATGTATCTCCCGCTAAAAACGTAAAACAATTCAGTGAAACATGAGACCACAATAAAAACCACTTAACATAAATAGTTAGTAAGGATTTTCCATTGCCTATTCAGGACTCAGGTTTCTGTTTTCAATTAAATAAAAAAAAAGTTTTTTTTCAGCTGAAAGTAAGGAGCAACATTAAAACTCAAAACAAATAGAAATTATTACGTATATGAAGGGTGCTGCTCCATTCTCAACACTTCCCTTTTTATTCTAAAGTTTTTTAGCACTTCTAAATAAGCTTCTTATTTTTCTAATTAAACGACCCTTGTGTCTCTGGAATTTTTCTTAAGAATTGGGACGCAATTCAAACTTTAGCGTAAACAACGAGGGGTTGAAGAGGGGGAGCCACCTTCATATAATTTCTGTTAGTTTTATGTTTTAATGTTGTTCCTTACTTTCAGTTGAAAAAACTTTTTTTTTTATTAAATTTCTGATCGTTTTTTTAAATAATGCCAGAAAATCTGGCTCTGCCTCCATAGAAAATTACCCCTTCCCACAGAATTGCCCTCTGGACAATGCAATCCCAATAAAAATTTACCCCGGACAATTAGGGGCAGGAAAGGGGCCTAGTTGGCCTCACATCATTTTGGTCACTTAAAAAAGAACACTAGAACTTTTAATTTCTGTTTGAATGAGCCCTCTCTCCCATTATTCTAGGGCCACTGGGTCGATACGATCATCCCTAGGGAAAAACAAAAAAAAAATAAACACGCATCCGTGGTCTTTCTTCTGGCAAAAAAATACAAAATTTCACATTTTTACAGATAGGAGGTTGAAACCTCTACATGAACGTTCTCTGATACGCTGAATCATGACGGTGAGATTTTCATTAAAATTCTTTGATTTTTAAGGGGTTAAGGTGTTTCCCCTTTTTTTAAAAAATAAGGCAAATTGTCTCAGGCTCGTAGCATTTTATGGGTAACACCAAACTTAATGAAACTTTTATATTTGGAATCAGCGTAATAAGCTAATTCTTTTGATATATCTATTGGTATTAAAATTTCATTTTTTAAAGTTTTGGTTACTATTGAGCCGTGTTGCTCCTTACTTATAGTTCGTTACCCCAAACTGTTTGAAAATATTAGCACGTCGAAAGCTTTTAATGAGAGTCTAGTATGTTTTAAAGACGTTTGCTACAAAATAAACGAATGATAGTTGAATACACAGAAATTACGCTATTTGTCAATGGGCTACAATCCCGACATCTCTCCTTACGACAAAATGATTTTTTAATCTCTAGAAATATCACACATTTTCAAACTTACCTTTTACTAGGGACTAGAATAACGATTGAAGGATTAAGAGTTGCTAATTTCTTCAAAATAAAGCAATTTCAATGTGTTTTAATTTGAAGCTCTCGTGGTCTATCGAATTGGAGAGCGGGGGGAAAGAATGGTTGCATTTCTTAAATGTCACTCCCTTTGTTTTATAAAGTGCAGTTTTATTAGATTGTATTGTACGATTGAGGACCTTTTACTTCTTGCAATCTTTACCAATAGAAGCCGGAGTCTTATACGGGATTAAACAATAATAACAAAAAAAAATCTACTGAAAGTAAGGAGCAACGTTAAAACTTAAAACTAACAGAAATTATTCCGTATATTAGGGAGACTACCCCCCCCTGCTTCTTAGTCCCTCAATCTTTATGCTAAAGTCTAAAAAGTTCTTTAAAAATAGTTCTCATTCAAGTTCTATCGCCATAGGTTTTAGGCGATACCGGTTCCAGTGGTGTGATTTTTGTTTCAGTCTGATACCATCTTTTAAGGGTGGCAAGCTATTTTTCAAAATTCCCATAAATTTGATTTTGAAATAACATTTTACAATTTAGACTAATTGAGATGATAGTTATTATTGCTGAACCAACTGCAGATTGCAATTTTTTTCAGTGGCTATGAGCGATAAAGAGAGATTACTTAATTTAGTTTTTCAATAGGATTAACATGTCTTTTGCCAGCGCTGTTAGGAAGAGCCTTTGCAATTTAATAAGTTAAGCAGTTATAGATAAAATATTTTATTCCGGAAAACACAATTTAGCCCACCTAACAATGGAATAGAAGCCTTGCCCGTTATCAAGTCGAGGGCAAGCAATCCACGCCTTCAACCAAAACCTGGCTTGGTTTTTAACTTCTTTGAGCTTGAGATCACATTTCTTAAAGGTCTTACGGGTGTTAAGTCACACGTGAATCAACGGAACAGCCAATATTTCAGCTGGTTTAACTGATGAAATAATATTTTTACTTTAAGCATATAACTGATCTCGGGCATTACTGACAAAATTACCAGTGCCAAGAAGATGGAAAGACAAGAAAGCGAGAGTTCGGAAATGGGATCAATTTGTATCACTTACATCTTGCATGTCTAGAAGTGAGATTAGGAAATGAGATTAGGTTGGAAGGCCTAGTTTTGAGAGTCAATGAAAGCACGCATCCCAACGACTGCAAGGGGGTGATTTTTCAAATGAATCTATTGATCTAAAATAAGAAGCAGGCTAGCATGAGAATCCAAAAGGGGATGCTAACAGGTGATACTTTCCTGTAGTGATTAAAGGGATAAGGAACTTTAAAATTTATTGTTATTAATTGTTTGACATGAGATAGACAAGGACAGGTTAGGGTATGTATTGAAGTTGGTGAGGGGTTACGTAAGCGTCTTTTCGTAAATGATTTCACTAGCCAGTTCCGACCCCATATTTGAAATTTAATGGCAATCATTAACCTTATCGTTTCTTTGGAAGGTATATCTGAGGATACTGCTTTATTCCTCATATTTTCTTTAGTTTTTTATCCCAAGCTCCATTTAAAGTGCGGGAGAGGTTACATCGGCTTAAAACAGCGAGTTCTACTTCTACTGGGAAAAATTATAAAAAGTAGCTAAGCATCCCTAGACATTTTGCATCCCCAGTACCTATTGCAGGTAAACATGACGTCAATGATAATATTTTTTTTATATTTATTGTGTTTGTATTACACACATTTTTTCATTTTTTGTTTCGTTTTTGCTAAGGGTACTCATATCAAAATACTTACCATAGAATTTGGGAGGGGTTTATTTGAGTTGAAACAGCTATTTCTACTTCTACTACCAAAATTAATCGAAAACCAGCTAGGCTTTCATCACCATTTTTAATCCCCAGTCCCTATTGCAGCCAAACTTGGCGTCAATGTTATTATTGTTATTTTTTGTTTCGTTTTTGCTAAGAGTAATCATATCAAACCGCTGGTCCTAGCATTTCGGAAAAGATTACATCGAGTTAAAACAGTGATTTCTACTCCTACTGCCCAAAATAATCAAGAACCATCTAGACTTCCATCGTCATTTTCGTCCCCAGTACCTATTGCAGCCAAAAATGGTGTCAATACTATTATTGTTTCTTATTTGTTTTTGTTTGTATTACACACGTTTTTTTTCATTCTCTGCTAAAGGTAATCATATCAGAGTGCAGGCCATAGAATTTTGGGAGGGGTTACTTCGAGTTGAAACAAAGAGTTCTACTTCTACTACCCAAAATAATCAAAAACCAGCTAGGCTTCCATCGCCACTTTTGGCCCTAGGACCTATTATAGCCAAACATGGCGTCAATACTATTATTGTTTTTTATTTGTTTTTGTTTTTATTACGCATGTTTATTTATTTTCATTTTTTTTTTCTAAGAGAAATCAAATCAAACTACTGGCCGTAAAGTTCTTGGAGGGGTTACGAGTTGAAACATAGAGTTCTACTTCTACTCCAAAAAATACTGAAAAACCGAGAGTCTCCCTTGCCGTTTTTCATCCCCTAAACCTATTGCAGCCAAACATAGCGTCAATGTTATTATTTTTTGCATTTGTTTTTGTTTTGCACGTTTATTGTTTTTTCTTGGTTTATTTTGCCTTTTGCTAAGGGTAATCATATCAAACTACAGCGTTTCTTCCTATAAAAAATAACCGTATAAACTATATAAACTAAAATTGACTTTTTAAATTTATTCGAAAATTTCCAACAACGTTTCTTCCGACAAAAAACAACCGAATAAACTAAAATTGACCGTATAAACTTAAGCAAAATTCACATAAAGTTTCTTCTGACAGATAATCATCGTATGAAGCCTATAAACTAATATTGACCGTATAAACTTAAACAATAATTCCCAATAACGTTTCACTGACAAAAAATGATTGTATAAACCGTATAAATTAAAATCGATAGGTTACACTTAAACGAAAATTCCCAACGGCGTTTCTTCTTATGGCTCGTGGCACTCTGTGGCTGGCCCATGGTACCCTGTGGTACCTGTCATCATCACTTAAGCGTTTTCAGACGCTGAAATATCCTGACAAATTTTTTATCTGACCAGTGAGACTTACAATTTCATTGTTAGATCGCGATGCTCCATGACATTTCACGACCAGTTACAGTCTGTGGCTGGCCCATGATACCCTGTCGCACATATTATAATTCTCAAGGCATTTTCCGACCTTTCCTTAAAAAAATGATGCTTTAACTCCAATGGTTTGTTATCGAAATCCATCCTTCTCGTGATACTCCTAGGCAGTTCACGCCACCATGGCACTAAGAGGCTGGCCCATGGCACCTTTTGACAAATATTATCATTCCTAAGGCATTTTCAGATATTTCTTTGATAAAAATTATGCTTTACCTCCAAAGGTTTATTTTTGCAAGCCATCATCCTGGTGATACTCCAAGGCAGTTCACGTCACCGTGGCACTATGTGGCTGTTCCCTGGCATCGTTTAGAAATTTTCACGGAGACAGCCCTTTTTACGCCAGGACTAAGCCTCCCTGATTGCACGGCAAATATTTCACACAAACAGACGATCAGACGGTCAGACGAAAAGGCACACAGGGAGAGAAAAAAACAAATACGCATACACAGAGACAAACATGGAGACAGATGGTCAGACAGACAGGCAAGCACAGAGAGAGAGAGACACATATACTCAAACATAGACACACACAGAGCCAGAAGGTCGCACACACAAAGAGACATTGAAACACACAGAGAGACACACAGAGAGACACACAGAGAGACAAACAAACAGACTGTCAGACATACAGGCACAGAGAGAGAAGGGGAGACAGAACACCGCACGAACTCACAAAGACAGACATGTAGACAGACAAATAGACCGTCAGACACTGAGGAACAGAGAGACAGACACACACACAAAACACACAAAGACAGACAGAAACACAAAGACATTTCTCTTCCCCCCCTCTCTCTCTCTTCTCTCTCTCTCTCTCTCTCTCTCTCTCTCTCTCTCTCTCTCTCTCTCTCTCTCTCTCTCTCTCTCTCTCTGTGTGTGCCTGTGTTTGATCGTCTGTTTGTCAGTGTGACATGTGTGCTGTGTAATCATGGAGGTCTAGTCCTGTTTAAAAAGGGGCTGTCTCCATGAAAAGTTCCAAACGGTGCCACGGACCAGCCACATAGTGTCAGGATAGCGTGAACTGCTTTGGAGTATTATAAGGGTTTTGGCTTGCGAAAAAAAACTATTGGGTTTAAAACATCCTTTTCGTCAAGAAAATGTCTGAAAAATCCCTAGAAATTATAATATGTATCACAGGGTGCCATGGAGCTGCCACATAGTGCCACAGTGGCATTAACTGTCTTGGAGCATCTCGAGCCATCAGGTGGATGGCTCGAGAAAAAATATGGGAGTTATAGCACCATTTTTATCTATAAAATGTCCAAAAATGCCTTAGGAGGGATTTTATGTGACACAGGGTACTATGGGTCAGCCAAAAAGTGCTAAGAGCCGTGAAATGCCATGGATAATCACGATCTAACAATGAAATGGTGAATGTGAGAGGGGCCTAGCTGGTTTTGACTATTTTTGGGAATAGAAGTATAGCTCGATGTTACAACTTGAAGTGGATACAATGTTTGCCTACAACAGGTATAGGGGATGAAAAATGGTAATGGTAGCGTAGCTAGTTTTTGATTATTTTTGGCAGCAGAAGTAGAACTCGCTGTTTCAACTCGAAGAAACCCCTCCCGTGCTTTATATGGAGTCTTGGAAAATACTAAAGAAAAATATGGGGAATGAAACAGGATTATCATAAACATCTTTCATATTGACAAGGTAGTTTGAATTTCTATATCTGAACATGCAATTGAAACAAAGAAGTGACTCCTGAGAACTTATCGATCCGAGCAAAAATCCACTGAATTCTCCGAATGGGAAACAGACGTCATTGATATTATTTGCATTGAATGCATTTCTAAGAACTTAATGATAACAACGACTTGATGGCTCAGTTTGCTGAGGCGTCTTTCCGTTGGAATTCTCGGGTCTCATGTTCGATTCTCGATTCAAAAGACAAAGACTTTTGATGGCAGGCTCTAAGGGTTCCCTGAAGCAAAATATGTCTTGCGTAAGCAGATTGGGAAATGCCCCTTGAGGAAAAATACTGAACAAAAAAAAATCTCGAAAAGTGTCTTGAGGAAAAAAATCTTGAAGAAAGTGTCTTGAAGAAAAACATTTAGATTAAAAAATTTTGAAGAAAAAACAACAACACCTGCTTCTTGAAGAAGATCCTGAGGTTTTTTCCGAGTAAGCCTGTAGGTTCTTAAACATTTGCATAAGTAAACAATAACATAATCTAAGCAAAACAGTTGCTATGCCTTGAGATTGTTACTTTCTTTCTGGTAATTTCTTGGTGTCATTCTGACAACACGCATAGCGTGATGATTTGTCATGGTTGCTAGGTAAACAATAAAATATCCTGAACTATTACGTAGCAACCTGTGCGCGTAATAGAAGAACAATGAATTCTTCTATTCTGCGTCTTCAAGAAAAATTGCTATGCCTTGAGATAGTTATTCTGGTTCTGGTAATTTCCTGGCACAATTTCGAGAACACGCATAGCGTGATGATTTGACATGGTGGCTAGGACGTTACAAATCAATGATGAATAACACCTACATCTTGCTCATAGGGCTCAGGGGCTGGATCTGGTTGCTTGGGCATGCAAAGCGGCCGGATCCGTTGCTAGGGTGCGCGCTGCGGCTGGATCCAAAAATTCTCCACTACTTACGTTATTGAACTAAACCTTTCAGGGTATGTTGTGGCAGATTTTGAACAATCCAGAAGGCGATATGTGTATGCTAGTTTTACTACTACTACGATTGCTGTAACTAATGACACTAAGGGCATTAAGGTGAAAATTTTAGGAAAAGGATAGAGGGAGTTTCAATTCAACGAAAAAACTATATGTATGCAGTTTTGGGGTTTCACCCCTATTTCTTTTCTTTTCAAATAAAATGTCAAATAGTGTTGTCTGGTTTCTTTTCTTTAATTACGTTTGCCCATAGGATAACTGTCAATCATAATTTAAACTCTCGTTGCTACACCAGATTTTCTAAATAAGCAAGCTTTGAAGTTAAATTCTATTTTGTCTTCCGGGTCTGGGCCATTAAAAGATAATATTATTCAAAGAAAGCCAGGGATTTGAACTTTTATTTAGCTGATTGGTTGGGGGAAATCTAAGGTCCACCCCTACGAAAAGTGCTCTTGTACAGAAGTCATGTTTTAAGAGTTTGTTTTGATATATGTGTTTTGCGCTCTTTGTGGAAAATTATAAGTAGCATGTTTTCTACAGCCGTGTAGACTATTTTTCCTGGAACCCAGACAGGGTAGGAAAAGAGTCTCTGAGACATACCCTCATTTTTATATCGACAGGGGAAGGGGGGTCCGTTTATCCTCCAAGGAGATAGCTAGAGATATTAGGGGTGATCCAGGTTGGGGCACACTTGGCCAAGAGTTTGGCCATTTGACCGTTCGATCGCGTTACCATACCATGGACCAGGGTATACCGTAAAAAGGGTACTAATATACTGTATATTTAAGGAACAGTAGTGGTGACCACGGGCATTGCATTGCAATATTTGGTGCCAGCGATGCTTCCCCTTCAGTAAGTGGTGTAGCAGGATATTTGCACCAAAATCTGGTGGCTGCCGTGGTTGCCAGTATCAACAGTGGTGGCAGCAACTGATAGTAAAAGAATCCACGTTTTCCAAAAAGACGATTTAATACAGCCTACACAGTACATATAAAAAGTTGTCGCATGAAAATCTGAATAGGGGATGCCTAGTTAGAATAAATCAAGCTGTAGGGATTATTATATTACGAAACTACGGGTGAATTTAGCCTAAAAGTTATAGACTATAAAAACACTACGAAAATCTGAATGGGCATAGCCTAGTTAGACTATAATAAAAAAAATTGCCAACCAATATATCACGCAACTAATTAGCTCGTGAACTCGTCGGCAAACTGAGACGTAATAATTTTTACGAAAAGACCGGAAATGACATTGAAAAAAGGATTTTCATTTAGATTGAATTAATAATTGATGTTAGCCGAATTTTGAAATAATGTCTTGCTCAAACATATTGAATACTGACAAATTTCTGTGTAGAATCGAAATTATCTGTCGGAAAGATAGCGATAAAGAAATATTGGAAAAATTAGCGAAATAATGTAGCGCGGAATGGAATCTGAATGGAATTTCAGATGGAATAGGCAGTTTTGAAAAAGCAAATGAGGCCATTGCAGAAAAAGTGCAAAGTTATAAGGAGGTTGTTGAAAGAACTGAAGGACATCGGTCATTAATTCTTCAAGGATTGCGTTTGCTAAAAAAAAATAAGTTACACAGAAAATTTGTCTGTAAACCTGAAGAGCGTATTCGGGATATAGAAATTGATTTAAATTTGACTTGCATCTCTACTCTGGAGGAAGATATTGCTCTCGAGGAGTAGGAGGAGGTACGGAAAAAAGAGAAACAAACCTACGAAGAGGTAAACAAGAAGTTTAACGAAATACAATTGGAAATTATTGGAATTATAGGAAATTAGAGCAGGAAAAATATATACCTCTACTAAAATAAATAACACCAAATTGATCTTTTGGAAGTTTTTTCAGAAAACAGAAAACTTCAGAACACTTATACTGAATTTGAGACGCTAACAAGTACATATCACAATGAAGCACTGATTGTACCAGAAAAAAATGAAACAAAATGTACTCTACGTGCTGTTCCTCGTAAAGTTCGGGAACTTTTAGTACAAAATGAAAAAAACTAACGTCGGAATTCAATTCCCATTTGATGATAATTTATTTAATATTATGGCAAGAGAAAAGAAAACTAAAAACTAGAAAAGAAATATTAAAAGGAATTACAATAAACAAATGCAGTCAAAGGTGGTGGATACTGGAGTCCAATTCAGATTTAACGATGATTTATTATTTTGTATGAATGACAAAATTGAGAAAAGTGAAACAGGAAAAAGGAAATGCTAACAAAAGAAAAATTTTTCGGATGCAGCCTGCAGTGACGAGAAAAAAAATTAGATGGGTTGTGCCTTGCTAACATAAATAAAATGAATAATAGGGGAGATCAAGAGGTACAAGACCCACCTGGAAATTTAAAAACCTACAATAAGACGAAAAGGCTTAGGAGGGAAGGAGACAGCTGACCTATTAAGAGACACTACAGATAATCATGAAAGAGAATCGACTTGTCAACAACGGGTTACGGAAAGATTGAGAGGTACTGAATTTCGGGTTGTATTGAAGAAATTTGGGAAAGAATCTGAGATTAATCTTATAAACTCAAACAAGGTTTGTCTTTTATGAGGGGGAGGAATCCCTTGGGAAAGATTCCTGCGGGAAGACGTAAAAGATGGCTATTTTCCTCAATAGACAACTGGTTGGTCAGTTGTGACCCTGTTACCAAGATTTTTCCTCTCCGATCTGGAGTCCTTGGGGGATAATCTCTCACAGTAACTTCATATATCACCCAAACCTTTGTCCAGTAACCCTTTTTATAGTTTTTACTCTTTATGGGAATCGACAATTATTTCCAGCAAACCTTATACGGTATCCAAATTTCATCTTCAATTAGTATCAACGCCTATTCTTCATTTGATTATCCCAGGGGAGGGAACCTAGAATGAACTTATTAATGATTCGCTCAACCTTTTAGCTGATTTCTCTGTACCCCTATCGTCTTCAAAGGCCTCTCTATTTTCGGCTTTGGATTATTTCAAATTATACCAAGGGGCAATTCGCGTTTTAGTTGAGAGGTGGTGTTGTTTCCACCAATGGAGAATAAGATGCTAGCTAAGCCAATTTTTCATGATGACTGGCATCAGCAGATGTGTCATAACCCGATTCTACGCTCTTTCACAACTTTGTATATGTACTGACAATAGGCTACTGTGTAGGCTATATTAAATCGTCTTTTTGGAAAACGTGGATTCTTTTACTATCAGTTGCTGTCACCACTGTTAGTAATGGTAGCACGGCAGCCACCAGATATTGGTGCGAAGATCCTGTTACACCACTTACTAGAGGGGAAGCTTCGCTGGCACCAAATATTGCAATGCAATGCCCGTGGTCACCACTACTGTTCCTTAAATCTAGAGTATATTAGTACCCTTTTTACGGTATACTCTGCTCCATGGTATGGTAACGGGATCGAACTGTCAAATGGCCAAACCCTTGGCCAAGTGTGCCCCAACCTGGGTCACCACTAATATCTCTAGCTATCTCCTTGGAGGATAAGCGGACCCCCCTGTCGATATAAAAATGACGATATGTCTCAAAAACTCTTTTCCTACCCTGTCTGGGTTCCAGGAAAAATAGTCTACACGGCTGTAGAAAACATCTTACTTATAATTTTCCACAAAGGGCGCAAAACACATATATCAGAACAAACTCTTAAAACATGACTTCTATACAAGAGCACATTTCGTAGGGGTTTACCTTAGATTTCCCCCAACCAATCAGCTAAATAACAGTTCAAATCCCTGGCTTCCTTTGAATAATATTATTTTTCAATGGCCCAGACCCAGAAGCTGATTTCTCTGTACCCCTATCGTCTTCAAAGGCCTCTGCATTTTCGGCGTTGGATTATTTCAAATTATCCCAAGGGGCAGTTCGCGTTTTAGCTGAGAGGTGGTGTTGTTTCCACCAATGGAGAATACGATGCTAGTTCAAACAATTTTTCATGATGACTGGCATTAGCAAATGCGTCAGAACCCGATTCTACGCTCTTTCAAATGTAAATTCACGAGGGCGAGAAATTTTGTTTCTCATGCTAAGCACGACTAGGTTCTGCTAATCTGGTGGACTTCAATTTTTCAAAACCTCATTCGGACGCCCACACAATCTAGACCATGGTGGTTCTGCAGTAAAGTGTGGATGGTGACAGATCCAGAGCGAAACAGTAGAAGCAGTAGCACCGACGCTGGGGAATAAAGAAGACAAATGGATTTTGTAAAGTTGAAGTTCAGTGGTTATGTTTGTAAAGGTGGACCAGCGTGGCTTTTGGGAGGTTATTTATTTTACGGAAGGAGGTATTGGGTTTTCACCCCTGTTTCTCTTCTTTTCAGATAAAGGACCTGGTTTCTTTTTTGTAATTATATTTGCCTATGGGATAATTTTCGACCATAAGTTAAACTCTCGCTGCTAAGCTAGATTCTTTTGCAATAAGTAAGCTTTGAAGTTAAATTCTATTTTTATCTTCCGGGTACGGGCAATGAAAGACAATACTATTCAAAAGAAGCTAGGGATTTGAACTTTTATTTGGCTGATTGGTTGGGGCAAATCTAAGGTCTACCCCAACGGAAAGTGCTCTTGTATAGAATTCCTGTTTTAGTAGTTGGTTAGTATTGAGAGGCTGCACTGCAACCCCGCTTAGGAAGTTTGTTTTGATATATATGTTGTGTGCCCTTTTTGGAAGAATACAAGTAAGCTATTTTCAAGAGCCGTGTAGACTATTTTTCCAAGTGAAAAAGTGTTCAAGTGAACGGCCGCCGCAGCCCGTTCTTCCAAATCACGACTGGAGTGCGCCAAGGATGTGCAGTTGCCCCAGAGCTCTTTAATGTCATCATAGACTACGTTATGACAAGGACTACTTCACGTCTCAGCTTTAGACTCAAGTTTGGAGATCGTGTGATTACAGATACTGATTTTGCCAATGACTTGGCCATTCTGACGGACTCCATGGAGCAGATGCTGGAAGCGTTTCGAATCCTACGAGAAGAGGCTGCAAAAGTAGGACTGCAGATAAACTGGACTAAAACGAAAATTATGGCCATTGACCCATCCTCTCCTGCTGCCAATCCTTCAGTTAGCCTAGATAGCACCACTAGCATTGAAGTTGTCCAAAGGTTCACCTACCTGGGCTCCATAATTTCTTCAGATGGCTCGCTTCTTTCTGAACTACAAGCGAGAATATCCAAAGCGTCTTCTGCCATGGGCAGACTGAACCGTCACCTCTGACGAAAACCGAACATCAGTCGCACAATCGAAGCTGCGGATTTTCAACGCCCTCGTCGGCTCTGTGATGCTCTATGGAGCTGAGACGTGGCAAGCTTCAGCCGCAACCCTCAAGGCAATTGATGTCTTTCAGTCGAAGAGCCTGAGGAGGATCGAAGGTCTACGATGGTTCGACTTTGTCAGCAATGAGAAGCTGCTGCAGCTCACCAAGCAGTCTCGGTTTTCGACCCAAGCAGCCGAGCGAACACTACGATGGTTCGGACACCTACTGCGAATGCCTCCACACATACCTGCGAAAACAATCCATGACTTCGACCCTGTCAAAGCCGGTTGGAAGCGACCTCGCGGCCGACCGAAGAAACGATGGTCTGACAGCCTGTCCGAGTTCTTGGCGATGGCAAATATCAGGTTGAGCGATGTGCAAACGCTTGCCATGGACCGAAGTGGATGGAGGAGGCAGACGTCACTCCCTACGCCAAGCAGCGCCCGGCAGGAGACATAAGTCAAGTAAGTCAAGTGTAGACTGTTTTTCCAGAAACTCAGACAGGATAGGAAAAGAGTTCGCGAGACATCCCGTCATTTATTATATCGACAGGGGGTCCATTTACCCTCCAAGGAGGTAGCTAGAGATATTAGTGCTGATCCAGGCTGGGGCACCCTTGGCCTAGAGTTTGGCCATTTTCCCATTTGATCACGTTACCTTACCATGGAACTGGGTATACCGCAAAAAGATCACTAATATACTCTATATTTACAGAACCATAGTGGTGACCTCAGGTAATCCCTTATAATATTTGGCGCCATCGAGGCTTGCCCTCCAGTAAGTGGTGTACCACCATTTTCGCGTCAATATCTGGTGGCATTCTTGGCTACCAGTACGAACATGCAGGTTTTCAAAGGGGGCAATATCATAGGCAGCGATATCATAAATAGCAACATCATAGAAACTTTTAAAAGAGAAAATCAGGTTAGAAATTAAAATTTTAGTGCTCTTTTTAAGAGTCAAAAGTGACTGGAGGGCAAGTAGCCCTCCTCCCAAGCCAATTAATTTTCAAAGACGTCAAATCAAAATTTTTAGATAACCATAGTTATGCTTGGCAATTTAAAAAGCTTTGTTTTAAGTATAATCAGCTTTTACAAAAGTATAATAAAAGTTATCAAGATATCTTGAATGATATTTTACGGTAACTTGTTGAAGGAATTCGGTTTATTTTCCCGGTTGTTGAGGGTTGGATTGCGACATTTGTGGTAAAGATTAAGGTGTAATATTCGGAATTTAATTCCTAGAATTTGAGTGAAAGTGAAATTGTTCCGGGTGGAGGACTAGTGTTAGTTATTTATTTGTATTTAAATTGGTTGAAGGTTCGGCTCTCAGTGCTATTTGAAGGTTGGTTAAGAATGTTTGAAAAAAATTTTCTGGGGTATATATTCTTATTTTTTGTATATTTTGGATTTTGTTTATGTTTATTCCATAGATGTCACTACATAGGGGTATGCCAGATTATGGCATGGCCCGCTCATATTGCCTGGTTAATGAAATTTAAGCGCCGAAACCCATTTAGGCAATGAGTTTTCATCTGATGAGCCCCGATATGTGGTGATCACATTGGGAATATAATGTTTTTGAAGATTTAAGGTGCTATAGCTTGGTTTTGGAACATTGACGTATGCTTATTGATGCTGATTTTGCTCTATTTTGGACTTGATTTTAGGATTGTCGGATTGGATACACTGTTTGTCCTGGGGAACTGGATGGATGAGTAGGGTCTAGATCTTGTTCAAGTGCTCATTTATTTCAGTTACTAAAGTAGGAAGACAGTTTTTTTTTTTTTTTTTTTTTTTTTTTTTTTTTTTTTAGCCAGGTAATTACCGTAATACACTATATGATTTCAGGTTGGATCTAGAGCTGGTGGAATAATTGTTAAAAAAATTTCCCCGACAGACCTTAATCCTGATCCAGGGTTTAACCTGAGACGGATCATTGTTCTGGGAAATCTTTTTGTTTTTGGTTTTGGGTTGTTTTTTGGTGTTATGGCTAATGGAAATATGCTTGATTTTTGGATATGATTTGGATTTTGCTTTGTTTGTCGTTTTTGGTTTTTTACCTTGTTCTTAATGATAAATTCGAATGCTAGTAAGATTCAAAGCGGTCTACCGGATATTAGTAGGTGTACTGGTCGTTGTTTTCTCTGCCGAGACTATTTCACCCCTAGGGCTATGGTACAAAGCACTTTATATAATAAAAAGTTTAAATGTTTATTTATAATTGTAAAATGTTTAAATGTTATAAATAATTGTAAAACAAATTACATAATAAAAAATTATTACAGGTGATTTAACAATAATTAAGCAAATTGAATTGTAGAATATAATGAAAATGGGGGCTAAATTCCGTCTTTCAAATCATCTAAAACCCTTGAATCTGCTTAGGAGGTTAAATAATAATCTCAAAATATTTATTGCTAATTGGTGCAAAAAAAGAGAAAATTAATAAAAATAGTTTTCAGAATTTGAAAAATTTAATCATTAATAAGGTTAGAAATAAGATATATAAGAGGACAAATAAGCATGATAATGATGTAGTTTTTTATAATTCTGAGATAAAACAAGCAATTGATAATATAAACAGGGATTTTGTAATTGTACCTATTGATAAAGCGAATAATAATTTTGCAATAATTTGTCAGAAGCTTTATTGTGATGTTTTAACAAAGCAGCTTAGTACAACAAATACATATGAAAAGGTTCAAGATGTTAATAATAGTCTTTTGATTGGAATAGAGGATATACTTTTTAAAAAATTTAATATTAAGGTTAATGATAATGATAAAAATTTTCCGTTTTTATATTGGACGGCAAAATTTCATAAAAATCCCCGAAACCACGCTTTATTGCTGGTGCAGCAAGGTGCTTGACCAGAGTTGCGGCTACAGACTTGTCGTGTATTTTAGGAGAAATTAAAAATAAGTTTGAGGCATATTGCTCGGGAATTGAAAAATTTTCTAAGTTTAATCCATATTGGAGCTTTATAACTCGCTGCAAGTAATAGACTCTCTTGCTTTAGTTTCAGTCAAAAGAGTGGACTCGTTTGATTTCACTACAGTATATACAAATTTACCCATTAATTTAGTATTTATAAATTTAAAAAAGATTATTAAGAAAGGTTTTCTTTTGTCTAATTTGCCGTTTTTAAAAATTGATGCGTATAATATAATACTTTATATAATAAAAAGTTTAAATGTTTATTTCGGGGTAGGGTAAATTGTAAAACAAATAATATCATTTATCTGTTGGAGTGTAAAATGTGTGGCTTACAATATGTGGGGGAAAGTATTAATAACATATAGGAGAGATTTTCGGGGCACAAAAGCACAATTAAGGGTAAAAAAACGAATAACTATCTAGTACAACATTGTAATAATGGTACCTGTGCTTTAACTGATTTAACCGTTACGATTTTAGAAAATTTGGAATTAAGTAATCGAACTAAAGAAGAGAAAAATATAAATTTACGTAAACGTGAAGACTATTTTGATCCATACCCTCGGTACTGCTTATCCGTTCGGGTTGAATGATCGAGTAGCTAAATATGGAGACATGTCTAATGTTGTTGTTAATTGTATAAATGGTTTAATGGATCATCCTTCTTTTAATCATCCCGTTAAACGTAAAAATCGATCAAGAAGGCATAGGAAAAATAATAGAAAAAATAATATAGATTTAGATATCTATTTGAAAGATTTGTGCAAACTATTTGAGTCTAATGGTATGGCTAGCATAATAAAATGTTGAAATACGTTATCAAAAAAATAATTTAATAAAATTATTTTGGAATATAAATAATAAAACACCATGCAACTCAAAAATTTTACTGATTTATGATACAGTATGTATTCTAGCTAGAACTAAAGGTATTTCAAAAGATAAAAAGTCAGATAAGACTGTTAATAAGGAGAAGAGATTATATCTACCTATAACTTTTATAAGTAAACAAATAGAGGATGTAAATTTACCTGGAATTTTAAACCAGGCTGATGTGAAACAGGCCTTTCCTAGTAATTTGAAGTATAAGAATAATCCGATTATAATATATAAATTTTCAAAAATGATAGGAAAAATGATTTTTAATTATAATTTAATACTTAGGAATTTTGACACGGATAGTAATTGGAAACCTATTTGTAAGTGTGACCAATTATTATCGTTTGTTAATCCAACTTACGAACATATTATTACAGGTGATTTAACAATAATTAAGCAAATTGAATTGCAGAATATAATGAAAATGGGGGCTAAATTCCGTCTTTCAAATCATCTAAAACCCTCGAATCTGCTTAGGGGGTTAAATAATAATCTCAAAATATTTATTGCTAATTGGTGCAAAAAAAGAGAAAATTAATAAAAATAGTTTTCAGAATTGGAAAAATTTAATTATTAATAAGGTTAGAAATAAGATATATAAGAGGACAAATAAGCATGATAATGATGTAGTTTTTTATAATTCTAATATAAAACAAGCAATTGATAATATAAACAGGGATTTTGTAATTGTACCTATTGATAAAGCGAATAATAATTTTGCAATAATTTGTCAGAAGCTTTATTGTGATGTTTTAACAAAGCAGCTTAGTACAACAAATACATATAAAAAGGTTCAAGATGTTAGTAATAGTATATTGATCGGAATAGAGGATATACTTTTTAAGAAATTTAATATGAAGGTTAATGATAATGATACAAATTTTCCGTTTTTGTATGGACGGCAAAATTTCCTAAAAATCCCCCGAAACCACGCTTTATTGCGGGTGCAGCAAGGTGCTTGACCAGAGTTGCGGCTACAGACTTGTCGTGTATTTTAGGAGAAATTAAAAATAAATTTGAAGCATATTGCTCGGGAATTAAAAAATTTTCTAAGTTTAATCCATACTGGAGCGTTAATAATTCGCTGCAAGTAATAGACTCTCTTGCTTTGGTTTCAGCCAAAAGAGTGGACTCGTTTGATTTCACTACATTATATACAAATTTACCCATTAATTTAGTATTTATAAATTTAAAAATGATTATTAAGAAAGCTTTTCTTTTGTCTAATTTGCCGTTTTTAAAAATTGATGCGTATAATAAGAAGGCGAGATGGACTAATTATTTTAATAGTACAACTAGGTCAAGATGTTATAGCCTAGATATGATTTTTGATCTACTAGAATTTGTTCTATTTAATACTTATATAAAATTTAATGGTAATCTATATTATCAAAGTAGTGGAATTCCTATGGGGGGGGGTAATGCCAGTCCAGTTATAGCGGACCTATTTCTAAATTATTTAGAGTACGATTATATGACGGATAAAAAGAATCCAAGTAATATAAAGTATTTGCTCTCAAATAATAAAAGATATTTAGATGACCTTCTGGTGATAAATTGTTCAAATTTTTTAGAGATTGCAAGTAAAATATATCCACCAGAGTTAAAGCTGGAATCCAGTAATGGAAATGGCAAATATGACTATTTTCTAGATTTAGAGATTAACGTGGTACCTAATAATACAATAAATTTTAAAATATATAATAAAACAGACGATTTTAATTTTGAAATAGTTAATTTTCCATTTCCAAAAAGTAATATTCATTCAGATATAACATATTCATCGTATTTTTCTCAACTATTTAGATAGTCAAGAATTTGTACTAATTACATCGATTTTAGAAATAGATGTATGTTACTTAGCAAGAAGCTAATCATAAGAGGTTTTTCCGCCAATAAACTTGCTTGGCAATTTAAAAAGCTTAGTTTTAAGTATGATCAGCTTTTACAAAAGTATAATAAAAGTTTTCAAGATATCTTGAATGATATTTTACGGTAACTTGTTGAAGGAATTTGGTTTATTTTCCCGGTTGTTAAGGGTTGGATTGCGACACTTGTGGTAAAGATTAAGGTGTAATATTCGGAATTTAATTCCTAGAATTTGAGTGAAAGTGAAATTGGTCCGAGTGGAGGACTAGTGTTATTTATTTATTTGTATTTAAATCGGTTGAAGGTTCGGCTCTCTGTTATTTGAAGGTTGGTTAAGGATGTTTGAAAAAAAAAATTTCTGGGGTATATATTTTTATTTTTTGGATATTTTGGATTTTATTTATGTTTATTCCATAGGTGTCACTACATATGGGTATGCCAGATTATGGCATGGCGCGCTCAAATTGCCTGGGTAATGAAATTTAAGCGCCGAAATCCATTTAGGCAATGAGTTTTCATCTGATGAGCCCCGATATTTGGTAATCACCTTGGGAATATAATTTTTTAGTAGATTTAAGGTGCTATAGCTTGGTTTTGGAATATTGAGATATGCTTATTGATGCTGATTTTGCTCTATTTTGGACTTGATTTTCGGATTGTCGGATTGGATATACTGTTTTGTCCTGGGGAACTGGATGGTTGTGTTGGGTATAGCCCTTGTTCAAGTGCTCATTTATTTCAGTTACTAAATTAGGAAGACAGTTTTTTTTTTTTTTTTTTTTTTTTTTTTTTTTTTGTTTTTTTTGTAAGCCAGATAATTACCGTAATACACTATATATATATATATATATATATATATATATATATATATATATATATATATATATATATATATATATATATATATATATAGGGTTTTGTTTTCATTAATTTATTGATGGTTGTTTTTGGTAGCTTTACGCTAGGGAGATTATTTGACTTTATTACTGCCCATTTTTGATTTAATGGAGCTCTTTCTTTTCTTTGAAAAACTTATTTTGTGGAGAAAGATTTTTAAATAAATATCAGAGAAAAAAGAAGGGACAAAATGCTCAAAGATTGAAATCAGAAAACCAACCACTATCAGGAGTTACGATCAAGTGAGTATATGGAACTGAAAACAAGCAGAAATTAAAACACAACGAATCACATCAAACATAAGGATAACAGGTTCTACTACTACTACTAACAACTCACTGCAGCACCAAGCCGCCTGAGGCCAACACAGCTACGCACGATCCTCCTCCACCCCAATCTATTCATAGCCTCCCTTTTTGCACCCGCCCACGAAGTTCCCATTTCCTTTAAATCTTTCTTTATGACGTCCTCCCACCCCAGACGGGGACGACCTGCTTTCCGTTTTGCCCTAGATGGTTGGCCGAAAAGAACAACCTTTGGCAATCTGTTATCCTTCAACCACACAACGTGCCCTAACCACCTCAACCTTTCTTTCATTATAGCCCTAGAGAGTGGTATTGAACCACTTTTTTCGTATAGCCTATTGTTTGACATATGGTCAGTCAGCCGAGTACCCAGAACAATCCTTAAGCAATTTCTCTGAAAAACATCTAGCAAATCTTCATCCGCTTTTCGGAGCGTCCATGCTTCAGAGCCATATTTGACTACTGTTGTCACTATAGCTTCTAATATTCTAATCTTGGTTTGCAGACTTTTTTTTAACTGTGAAAAAACACCCTGAGCCTTGGCTATTCTATTTTTAACATCTTCACTGCTCCCACCATCTTTACTAATAATACTACCAAGGTAAGTGAAGCTGCCCACCTGATCAATCTATTCATTACCCAACGTCACCTTTTCATCTTCACTTATTCCTAGCTTTAGTGACTTAGTCTTCCTAACATTAATTTTCATACCAATTCTAGCACCCTGAACTCGCAAAACCTCTAAAACTTCATTCAGCGCTGCCTAAGTAAAGAACGATGTGGGCGATGTCCATGTAGACTTTCGTTGTAGACTTGAGAAGATACTTGGCGATGCTCTTCTAACAACAAGAGTCGAAATCCTGCACAGACATTCTCAAGCCTATTACCTCCGACTCATTATATATTCATGCCTACAAAATATCATGCTAACACGGAGAAGCCATCCATAATAGATTAATTAGCTAGGAAGAGGTTTTGCAGCCCAAAGACGCCCATTAAAACATACCAAGCCCAGAAGAATTGTCCATTAGTCAGAATTCCGTGCGAATGCTGTGTCGTTTACTAGGCTATAATTTCCTCGAGGGGCGCCACTGCTCAAGTGGGAATAGAGTTCACCGCAAGGTCCCCAGTCTTGCAGGTACCCCGAAAAGGTCTAGGCAACCCTTTGCAGAGGCCGTTGTCCATAGAACTAGATCTTACGCCCCGCCACAGTTGTCCTCCTCTAGAGGATCCTCCCGCGATGGTGTTTTGCATCACCATGCAATTTAACCCATTACTGGGAGAAGGTATGCAATTCATGGGACTTGTGGACAAACCAGTGGGTCCTTTTGAGTGTACATTTGAGGGGCCTTCTTCCTCCTCCGCCTGTATTTATGACCCCGGGCGAGGGTGTCCCAAATTCTATTATGGACCCCCAGGGACAAGGTCCCCCCTTGGTCTGTGCCTCCTATGGAGGTACGCAAACTACTTATAAATATATATAACTCACTGAATATATAAGTTAAATACAGAAATATAGAACTCACTGAAATATTTAACCTACTACTTATAAATATATATAACTCACTGAACATATGAGTTATATACAGAAATATATAACTTACTGACACATTTAACCTACTACTTAAAAATATATATAACTCACTGAATATATAAGTTATATACAGAAATATATAACTTACTGACATATTTAACCTACTACTTACAAATATATATAATTCAATGAATATATAAGTTATATACAGAAATATATAACTTACTGACATATTTAACCTACTACTTATAAAAATATATAACTCACTGAATATTTAAGTTATATACAGAAATATATAACTTACTGACAGATTTAACCTACTACTTATAAATATTTATAACTCACTGAATATATTAGTTATATACAGAAATATAGAACTCACTGACATATTTAACCTACTACTTATAAATATATATAACTCATTGACTAGGCCTATCTAATTTATATACAGAAATATATAACTTACTGACATATTTAACCTACTATTTATAATTATATATAACTCACTGAATATATAAGTTATATACAGAAATATATAACTTACTGACATATTCATATGTTTTCTTGGATATTTTCTTGGATATGAGTTCCTCTTATCCGTCGGTAATGTTTCACTTTTATTTGCCGTGCAGGAAATACCAATGGCTTGACAGTCCTTCTGCTTCAGATTTCCCTTGGATATTTTCTTGAATATGAGTTCCTCTTATCCGTTGGTAATGTCTCACTTTTATTTGCCGTGCAGGAATTACCAATGGCTTGACAGTCCTTCTGCTTCTGATTTCCCCAATATTCAGACTGTTGAGGAAAATGGACCACAATGAGGGTTTTTCAAAAATGAAGGTGAAATACCTCTGGAACTTCTTGACTCGGTAAAAGACTTTCTTTTCCCCTTCATCAATAGACTAGTGCATAGGTACTCTTTGAGTCCTTACAATTTATCTTTGGTAGAAAATAGAGGTATGCATTGGACACCTTCAAAATG
Organism: Artemia sp. Qi Xiang Cuo; assembly: GCF_049724085.1. Taxonomy (NCBI): domain Eukaryota; kingdom Metazoa; phylum Arthropoda; class Branchiopoda; order Anostraca; family Artemiidae; genus Artemia; species Artemia sp. Qi Xiang Cuo. The sequence continues at coordinate 62,567,158 of NC_142794.1, forward strand.
AAAGCTTATTGCCAACCCTGAGTCGAAACAGAATATCGTTGTACACCACGTTCTTTTGCGGTGGATGCTTGCCAACGGTTTCAATGTCAAAAAGAGACATAGAGCCCTCCAATATGATCAAAGCCTTACATGAAGACGTTTGTTGACTCTTTTGTCAATAAACGGTCTCAAGCAAAAAAAGGTGGAAAAAGAGATCTTTAAACTCATTTTAAATTCGGCCTTTGGTAAGATTTGTGAGAGTGTGCATAACAGGAGTCATTGTGACGTTGTTACTGACCCAAAAGAATGTGCCCAATCATTGCAGATCCAATCTTGACATCGTTCATGATCATAAATTCGAATAGAGTCCTATTTCATAGAAAAAAGAAACGTAATATTAAGTAAAAAACATTGCTGCTGGCAGTGGCAATTTAGAAATTTCAAAAAAAACTTATGTTGGAATTTTATTAGAATATGTATAAGCGCTAATGGTCTGGGATGGGACAAGTTCAGGTGTATTATGGAAACACTGTTTCATCATTGTTGAAAGTTAAAACTAATAATTTATTTAACGATCTGGAAAATGGAGAGTATATTAGCTCTCGGATGGATTATATAAACTGGGATGAATCCCTCTATCCGGAGCTGATGAAATGCCAGGCCCATGATCAATTGTTGAAATTAAAATCAGAGAAGGGGAGTTACTTGGTATCTGTGTGGAAATGCACAATGAGACTACCAAAAAAGTCTCCAAGGGCTTTGCCCTTGCACTATGTAAAGGGAAATTTCCGCATGAGTGTTTGTAGGTACTGTATAGAACATAATTTTGTTACAAGAGTGAGGGTCATGGCCATTCACTTTTTAAATATAAAAACTATGCAGTTCAGGTCGAAAAAATGCCATATCTACCATATCAGACAAAGTCTGTGTACTCGAGGGAGGTGTGAAAGTACTACCACATGGCCGCTATCTTACTTCAGATCGAGTTGAATGTGTAAATTATATAAATCAACTCGGTCTGGAGAAAGCTCTGTAGTTATGGGAGGGGGGGTCCGTCTGTGGGAGGAGAAAGGCCGTTTCCACCATCTCGGAACTGCATTTTTTGTTTATAATTATATATATAAATATATATATATATATATATATATATATATATATATATATATATATATATATATATATATATATATATATATATATATATATATATATATATATATATATATATATATATATATATATATATATATATATATATATATATATATATATATATATATATATATAAATGCAGTTCCGAGATGGTGGAAACGGCCCTCCTCCTCCCAGAGACGGACCCCCCCCCCCCTCTTACAACTATACAGCTTTCTCCAGACCGAGTTGCTTTCTATAGTTTACCCATTCAACTCGATCTGAAGTAAGATAGTGGCCATGTGGTAGTACTTTCACACCTCCCTCGAGTACACAGACTTTGTCTGATATGGTAGATATGGCATTTTTTCAACCTGAACTGCATATCTGCGCAAAGTGGTAATTTTCAAGTGTTTTTATTTGTTTATTTATTTTATCTTGCCACTGCCTCCGCGGGTGTTGGCTCGGTCACCATTATCGCTGGCCGCCATTGGTGCTGCCCCGGCAACCCCTGCACTCAATGTCTATTTAAATTTTTATTGCAAATATATATTTTATGTTGTTGTAGGCTAAATATATTCATGAATCAAAGAAACCATGTATATTCTATTTCCTCTTGAAAATTTATTCAAGCGATTGAGGTTAGGTTTGATTAGTTGCATTTTGAAGTTGGAGGAGTATGTATCAATTTAAAACACCATTCAGATCCTTTCTTTGTGGATCGTCCATGTCCGGTAAAACATCATTTTTAACGAAAATAATTCAGAATCGTGATAAAATGGTTTTAGAGAATCCGAAAAATATCTACTATTGCTATAGTACATGGCAAGAATCTTATGATAAAATAGAGAAGATTGATCCAAACATAAAATTCATATAAGGACTTGACGTGTTTACTAATATTGCGCCAAACTCGTGGTTGATTAATGACGATTTAGCTGAATATATCGAAGAATCGTCAGAGGAAATGTTACAATTATTCACGGTCCGGTCCCATCACAAAAAAATTCTGTAACTATTGTGCTCCATGGCGCTTTTTCATCAGAGTACTAGTATGAGAAAACTTTCAATGAATTTTACCTACTGTATCATCTATAGAGTTGTTCGCGATTCAAGTTCTCTTATAACTCCAAACAAACAAATCTACATTGGCCAACGCAAATTTTTACTTTCCGCATATAATCAAGCAACTAATAAACCTTATGGATACATATCAATGGAATTGAATCAAAACATGCCCGAAGAGTTGCGTATAATCACTGATATTTTCGATAATGAAATTACTGTATAGTAAAAAATGAATTACCTGTGAATAGTGAAAAAGGTCTTTAGTCACAATCATGACATTTAACAAGCTACATGAACACCGCCATTTATTTTCTGTGCTAGCCAATTCAAAACCGTGACTTAGGAGGGCAATACTCAAGCATATTGTTTACAAGAAATTTATTAATCTCTTGTCGGAATTTAACGGAAGGTAATGTTTAACTGTCAGATGGTAATAAGCAACAGACAAATAGACATCGGTCACTTGTACACGCTCTAGCTTGCAAAAAGAAAGCAAATTGTAAAAGAAAATGTCTTGTTCAAGCGAGTGGTAATTTCTTTTCATTGTTGCTACTGATAATCGCCGGACTTGTAAACACTATTGTATAGAAATGGCTAAACTCTATAAATTGACATCAATTAAACTTGCTCTTTCACCCAGAGAGTACTTTGAAGATAGTTTTGATAAGTTTATTAACAATGAAACAATTGTCGATGAATGAAAAATTAATTTTGCTTCAAAATGCCCTTCGTCGTGTCAACAAACATAAACCTTATCGTGAAAAATCGCTCAAAGTCAATGTTATTGATTAATCTTCTGAAAATAGTGAAAGTTTTGGAACTTTGAAAACACCGAAAAACGAAAATTTATTAACAAGTGTTGTAGACATGTTGCCTCAATCCCATCTTGAACAAGGTAAAAGACTCTTGTTGTATCTCGCTGAAAATGAACAAATTGATCAATTTTCAAATTGATCAATTGATCAAATTGATCAAAATTTCGTCAAATTTTCCTAAAAGTCTTATTAGTAATAAGCAAATTCTAAGGAAATTACAAGAATATAGTCCATCAACCACATTAAAGGTAGAAAAGGATGATTTTAAATCTTTCTTGGAAAATAATAGCACACCCAGTGGCAATTGTACACCGCTAGCTAGACAAAAGAAAAAACGGTATTAATTAACCTAGCAGTAAGCAAAAGGGTAGCGGACGATTCACACTACGTTTACGTTCAAAATGGATCAAGTTTTGAAAGTTGTTGATGAAAATATTGGAGAACCAGGAGGTTTAGGTTCTCCCTCTACACTTACTCAGGTTACAGGAATTAAAAAGAAAATAGCCAAAGAGTATTTACAAAAGGTATCCAGTTATACTCTACATCGAAATCATAGGACTATTGGTAATCACTATCAAAAAAATAAAGCCTTTTATCTTCTGCATATATTACAAGCAGATTTTTTGAATCTAGACAAGATTCAAAGATGTCATAATAAATCCTCCAATTATATTTTACTTACAATAAGTGTTTAGTCGCTACGCATATGCAGTTCCATTGCAGTCAAAGAGAGAAAATAAAAGTTACTAAGGCCCTTGAATCCATCTTTGAACAAGATTCATATAAGAAGATTCAATGGTGGCATTGGCTGAACGTTTAATACGAACCATTCGAGCTTTAATTTCAAGGTATTGTACATTTGAAAATACGGCTGCATTTATCCATGATTTGGATAAAATCATGTTGATTTATAATCAACGTCCTCATCGATCCTTGTTCAACTTCCCTCAAGAAGTTCGTCATAGTGACAATACACATTTCTTTAAACAATATTCTAATGAAAAGGCGGGGAAGAGAAAATTTAATGTTGGTGATAAACTTCAAATCAATCGTATAAGAAATAGTTTTGAAAATGGAAATTACTTATGGTCCACTGAATTTTTTTAAAGTATGAAAATTCTTGGACACTAAACCTATAACGTATCGTCTTCGTGGTATGAAAGATGAAGAGATTCTTGGCAGTTTTATGATTATGAATTACAAAGAGTTAGAAATAGTGAAATTTATCAAATTAAAAGGAATTAAAGACTCGTACTCGCAATGGTAAGCGACAGTTGCTTGTTCGCTGGCTAGGATACAACTCTGATTTTGATTCGTAAATACCCGCTGAAGATGTTCATAATGTCTGAAGGTTATTATGTAACATTAATTTCCAATTTTTCCAATCCACTTTATGACGATTTGAATAAAACAAGCGATTTTTGGACAAAACTCTCCCCTGCCATTAAATTTGAGGAAAGGTATGAAGCTGCTCTTGTAGTTTGTATTCTAAAAATACATATGATATCCTAAGAAAGGATCATGTATACAATATAAATATTAGACCACTTGAGTGGCCTATCGTTAATGATCAATATGTAATAGAAAATATGAATTCATTTGAATATCCCTTTGCCACATTATCATATGAGAAGTTTGGGACTATGAACGAATTATATTGTGCTATCAACAAAAAATTTCATATCGTAAAAATGGTGCCTTTCAATTCAATTATTAAAAGGAAGAGGGTAAAAGCTAAATTTGTTCACCCATTGACAATGAAAAGGTTATTCTCAATGATAATCTAAGAGAAGTGCTTGGCTTTAAACATAATGTAATCAATGGTAAAAGTGGAGGAAGCGCTACTGGCATGAATCGTGTCATTTTTGCAGAGCATTCACCTGCTTTCTCCGCGGACAGTTGTATATTTCTTTATGGATCCTTTGTCGAGAGATCAAGAGTTGGTAATACCAATGCTCCCTCCTACGTGTTCCTGAACGAAAAACATCCAATGACCATATTCATCACTACAATATAAAGCACCTTCAATACATTCCAGTCAATACTTCGTATTTGGAGCTCTGTCAGTTAACATTAAGAAGCAAATTGGGTAATCCTGTAGCAATAACAAAAGGATTGGCTGTAATTACATGTCATTTTTGACCCATTCAGTGAAATGGCTATATTGCTACTCTTGGACCACGACAGTTGGGCCATGAAAAGGACTATTATAGGGGTCGTTCGTCAATGTCCAGGTACGGTCTCGGCAGTTATTTTTTTAATATTTTTAGCTCTAAGCTTTTACCCTTGGCTAGAAAATATATAGCACCGGTTGCAGCGTATTTTGCGTTCTCTACATTACATGATTGAGGCTCTGGGAAAGATATTCAAGAGAGTGTTTCGCAAAATATCATGTCGGGAGCGTGATCCCTTGTAGACCGATGGAAACAACGCGGAAAAGGTTTAGAACGGAGGAGAAAGACCTCAGCACTCATCAGTCTCAAGTCAGGTCAGAAGCGTAAAGCATCAAAGAAGATAAAAAGATCCAAAAAGGATTTCTTTTCCTAGAAAAAATTACATATCTACCACATAAGATTCTCACCCTTCAGTCACTTCATCTCCAAATCTTTTCAATACAGGAAAATGTAGATGTCACCGTAAAACATGGATACTATGAACAATTTTATCCACAACAACCGCTCTCTGAAAATGTCCATTTTCAAATTTATTCCAATGAAGACTACTTTATTGATGTGATTTCAACATTTATAAATTTAAATGTCATTGTTAAAAAATCTAAGAATGAAAAACCAAGTGCAGCAGAGGGGTTATACTACATAAATTATGTACTAAACGGTTCATTTCGACAAATAAGTGCGTACATAAATGGAACATTGGTGAGCCCAATCATTAATCTTTCAAATGATGCAAGTTATATACAAATCAGGTTGATGACTCCAATATCATATAAGCAGTTGAGAGGTATGGCTATCGGATAGGACTATAAGACAAATACTGATGCTACCAATATTCTTAGAGAGGCGGCAACTAAAGATTTACATTTAGTCAGGAAAATAAATCATGAAATATTTAATATACCTCAATGGCCGCCTCCTAATGTGAAGATTGATATAAAACTACAACTCACACCGTCCAATTATATTATGCGAATAGTTCTGAACGCTGCACCCGATTTAACAGTCTCTCTCACGTCGGCAATACTCCATGTACGAAAACAACAAGTTATGAGTTCTGTGACTTTGGGAATTGAAAAATTAAGAACTACTATAATATCAAATTGCTCGTGCCTCATACAATCACGAATCAACGTCATATTGCTACAGGTACACGTACCTCGACCGATTCATCATTTATCAATGGCGAGACTCCTTTGAAACTGGCATTAGCTTTTTTAAAAAGTGCCAGCGCTGTTGGATCATGGACAGATTCCCCACATAAAATTGAACTCTTTGGACTTTCATTGCTTGTATTTAAAGTAAGTGGAATTCCTCTCCACAATTTATCGTTTGATAAATCCAATAGGGCCTTCTATGAATTGACAATGCAATCCCAAGATCGAGATTCAAAACTATTTGACCACGGTATAAGTGAAGAAATGTTTGCGAAAACTCTTGGCATCATTGTATTGGATATGTCTGGTACTCAAGATATAAGTATTGTCCGGATGGGGAATGTACGGTTAGAGTATACTTTTGATAAGCCATTGGAGGAAAGCATTTCATTAATCTCGCTGCATCAATTTGAAACTTATTGGGAAATTACCCCTGACGGTAGTGTTTAATTAGACTTTGCACCATGAGCACGAGTTAAATACTCAACGTTTTCAATATGAACCCCTTCTTGTCCAAATTTAAATCCTATTGCATGGTGACCACTAAAAAATTACAGACTAGTCTCAATGATTAAAATTTGGTTGAGAATTTGGTTGAGAACTGGAGCAGTAGAATGAGACCCTTGGACGTAGCATTGAAGTATTCGTCTAAAGTTTTGAATCTCTTAAAGTCATAAAGTTTGAATCTTTTAAACATTGTATTTTTTTCTTTTTTTTTTATTTTTTTTTCTCACAATTTCCCAATATTCGTATTAACTCAAAGAAGAAGAGCCAAAGAGTGCCAAACACAAAAAGTGCCAAACACTAAACCTATAACGTATCGTCTTCGTGGTATGAAAGATGAAGAGATTCTTGGCAGTTTTATGATTATGAATTACAAAGAGTTAGAAATAGTGAAATTTATCAAATTAAAACGCATTAAATACTCGTACTCGCAAGGGTAAGCGACAGTTGCTTGTTCACTGGCTAGGATACAACTCTGATTTTGATTCGTAAATACCCGCTGAAGATGTTCATAATGTATGAAGGTTCTTATGTAACATTAATTTCCAATTTTTCCAATCCACTTTATGACGATTTGAATAAAACGAGCGATTTTTGGACAAAACTTTCCCCTGCCATTAAATTTAAAGGAAGGTATGATGCTGCTCTTGTAGATTGTATTCTTAAAAATACATATGATATTCTAAGAAATGATCAAGTATACAATATAAATATTAGACCACTTGAGTGGCCTATCGTTAATGATCAATATGTAATAGAAAATATGTATTCATTTGAATATCCCTTTGCCACATCAACATATGAGGAGTTTGGGACTATGAACGAATTATATTGTGCTATCAACGAAAAATTTCGTATCGTAAAAATGGTCCCTTTCAATTCAATTATTCAAAGGAAGAGGGTAAAAGCTAAATTTGTTCGCCCATTGACAATGAAAAGGTTATTCTTAATGATAATCTAAGAGAAGTGCTTGGCTTTAAACATAATGTAATCAATGGTAAAAGTGGAGGAAGCGCTACTGGCATGAATCGTGTCATTTTTGCAGAGCATTCACCTGCTTTCTCCGCGGACAGTTGTATATTTCTTTATGGATCCTTTGTCGAGAGATCAAGAGTTGGTAATACCAATGCTCCCTCCTACGTGTTCTTGAACGAAAAACATCTAATGACCATATTCACCACAACAATATAAACTACCTTCAATTAATTCCAGTCAAAACTTCGTATTTGGATCTCTGTCAGTTAACATTAAGAAGCAAATGGGACGATCCTCTAGCAATAAAAAAGGATTAGCTGTAATTAAATGTCATTTTCGACCCATTCAGTGACATGGCTATATTGCTACTCTTGGACCACGACAGTTGGGCCATGAAAAGGACTATTATAGGGGTCGTTCGTCAATGTCCAGGTACGGTCTCGGCAGTTATTTTTTTAATATTTTTAGCTCTAAGCTTTTACCCTTGGCTAGAAAATATATAGCACCGGTTGCAGCGTATTTTGCGTTCTCTACATTACATGATTGAGGCTCTGGGAAAGATATTCAAGAGAGTGTTTCGCAAAATATCATGTCGGGAGCGTGATCCCTTGTAGACCGATGGAAACAACGCGGAAAAGGTTTAGAACGGAGGAGAAAGACCTCAGCACTCATCAGTCTCAAGTCAGGTCAGAAGCGTAAAGCATCAAAGAAGATAAAAAGATCCAAAAAGGATTTCTTTTCCTAGAAAAAATTACATATCTACCACATAAGATTCTCACCCTTCAGTCACTTCATCTCCAAATCTTTTCAATACAGGAAAATGTAGATGTCACCGTAAAAGATAGTTACTATGGACAATTTTATCCGAACAACCGGTCTCTGAAAACGTCCATTTTCAAATTTTTTCCAATGAAGACTACTTTATTGATTTGAATTCAACGTTTATAGATTTAAATGTCATTGTTGAAAAATCTAACAATGAAAAACCAAGTGCAGCAGAGGGGTTATACTACATAAATTATGTACTAAACGGTTCATTTCGACAAATAAGTGCGTACATAAATGGAACATTGGTGAGCCCAATCATTAATCTTTCAAATGATGCAAGTTATATACGAATCAGGTTGATGACTCCAATATCATATAAGCAGTTGAGAGGTATGGCTATCGGATAGGACTATAAGACAAATACTGATGCTACCAATATTCTTAGAGAGGCGGCAACTAAAGATTTACATTTAGTCAGGAAAATAAATCATGAAATATTTAATATACCTCAATGGCCGCCTCCTAATGTGAAGATTGATATAAGACTACAACTCACACCGTCCAATTATATTATGCGAATAGTTCTGAACGCTGCACCCCATGTAGCAGTCTCTCTCACGTCGGCAATACTCCATGTACGAAAACAACAAGTTATGAGTTCTGTGACTTTGGCAATTAAAAAATTAAGAACTACTGGAAATAATATCAAATTACTCGTGCCTCATACAATCACGAATCAACGTCATATATCTACAGGTACACGTACCTCGAGCGATTCATTATTTATCAATGGCGAGACTCCTTTGAAACTGGCATTCGCTTTTTTAAAAAGTGCCAGCGCTGTTGGATCATGGACAGATTCCCCACATAAAATTGAACTCTTTGGACTTTCATTGCTTGTATTTAAAGTAAGTGGAATTCCTCTCCACAATTTATCGTTTGATAAATCCAATAGGGCCTTCTATGAATTGACAATGCAATCCCTAGATCGAGATTCAAAACTATTTGACCACGGTATAAGTGAAGAAATGTTTGCGAAAACTCTTGGCATCATTGTATTGGATATGTCTGGTACTCAAGATATAAGTATTGTCCGGATGGGGAATGTACGGTTAGAGTATACTTTTGATAAGCCATTGGAGGAAAGCATTTCATTAATCTCGCTGCATCAATTTGAAACTTATTGGGAAATTACCCCTGACGGTAGTGTTTAATTAGACTTTGCACCATGAGCACGAGTTAAATACTCAACGTTTTCAATATGAACCCCTTCTTGTCCAAATTTAAATCCTATTGCATACCTTCAAATTTCCTGGGGCATATTCAACATGTTGACAATACCCTAATTATTGTTAATAACATCCATCCAGTCTAAAGACGGGGCATTGGTTATGCATCTTTCAAGCAAGAACCAATATAGCATTTTTTTTTACCCGCTTCGCCTACCGTATGCATTTTACACACCTCATATTAAAAATTCGCTTGAGCAGAGTGAAAAAATATTATTCAAAATCGGAAGCGGGTACAAGATCTATCAACGAAAAGTTGCGGTTTTCATGCCCAAATATATTTTATTACGGTGACAATCCTCGATTGAACAACTTACTTGTTGAATATACTTTTTTTCTATCTCTTTAATATTAATTTCGGTGCCCTAATAGTGAAATACGTTAAAAATGTGGAGACGTTCGTTCATTAATACAATTTGTATATGTACAAAAAACTCTGTCCTTTAGTTTTCTTCTTCTATATAGCGGTAAACATAAGAAATGATATGTGGTAATAGATCATCAGGATTCAATTTGTATTAGTCTTGACGGGAAAAGTCAGGGCCACGTTTTCTACAATATAGTTGTAACTTCATTTTTATTAAATCTCTTTTTATAGTCAATAATATTACTCTGATTCATATTATAAAATTCATGTGTTTCAATATGCTTATTGAAAGCAATGTCACATTCAAAATTCTCATATGAAGAGGTCACTGTCTGTAACAGCCAAATAGAAGTCTATAGGTGTATAATCAAAGTCGCCAGTATCTTAATAACGATGTCGTAAAAACCAGACTATTTTATTATTCCAGCAATTGAAGCGTAGTCCATTTTCTTCTTCCCAAAACAATTTAAAACCTGTGACGATACCAGTTTCTTAAAAATAAACTGAACTCCCGCTTTGGGTTTTTCGCAATCAAGGCGGTGTAATTATTTGCCCATTGATCACATTTATCATAGTGACAATTGGAACACAAGAATCCTCTATTCTGAGAGTCACAAATCTCTTCAAGATAGGAATCACAGTCTTTAATTTGCACTGCATATCCTCTAGGCAATTTACACGGATTGCATAATTTACACATTTCAGGAAAATTACAATTCTCACATGATGACCAGCTGCCCAAAGTATGCAAACATAATGGACATGTGTAAAACATTTTTCAATGTGGACTGTCTCACTTCCAAAAATCAACTGACTCACGATCAATAAAAACGTCTTCTAGACTGACATCACAAACATGTTTAGAAATGATTTCTTACAAAATGGCCGTTTAAGTAGTGGATAAAAGCAAAACCACAATATCATTTTGTTTTGTATCAAAATAATATATCTATAAATTGAGTAAAAGCAGCTGGGCCCTGACGACAAAGTTTCATGCAATACTCCAAAGTTGGGGAATCAGTTCCCATTATATCGCTAAACATTTCTCGCGAAAATATTTTTCTTTGAAGCGATAATTCCAGAAAGTCATCATCTAAAATTAAGTATTTTTCCAATTTTACTAGATTACGTCATATTTTCTGGTTCTCGAATCTAGCCATTTCAACACTCTCGCTACCAATTACAGACTAAGATAATTTCGCTAGTAACAAACCGTTTTTATAGATTGTTTTCTTCAATATATTTCGCTAGCGTATTTAATCTGTCTTGTAGTTCCTGTATATGCACTATATTCACTTTAGCCGCAGAGCATATTGTTCTTCCGACTTGAATTTGCCTAATGATATAACATATCCTGCATACATCTTATATGATATAGCATATATACATAATGGGCATGTGTAAAACATTTTTCGATGCTGACACTCTCACTTTCAGAAAGAAACTGACACTCAAACAACAAAAACGTCTCCTAGGAGCGTTAAAAATGCCCATCTAAATAGCGATTAAGAGAAAAACAACAATATCATTTTGTTTTGTTTCAATTAAAATATCTATAAATTGAGTAAAAGCTTGGGGACCACGACGAAAATAGTCCAAAGCTGGGGAATCGGTTCCCATTATATCGTTGAGCATCTCTCGAGAAGCTTTCTTTGTAGAGATAATTCCAGAAAGTCTTCATCTAAAACTAGCCATTGTTCCAATTTTACAAGATTACGTAAGATTTTCTGATTCTTAAGTCTATCGATTTTAACACTCTAACTACCAGATACAGACTAACCGTCTTCTATAAATTGTTCTCTTAATGTATTTTGCTAGCGCATTTAATCCATCTTGTAGTCTCTGTATATGCACTATATTCACCTTAGCCGCAAAGCGCAATTGTTCTTCCGACTTGAATTGGCTTAACGTTATAACATATCCATTATACATCATGTCCCATTGTATGGTTAGCCGTGAACCCCTTGTAATTTCCACCAACACCTTAGGCTCTCTAGGTCCCGTTTCATCAACACTTTCAATATTCAATAATGTATAAGCATCCATTCTCATGTTGACTACCCCACTTCCAGAAAGAAACTGATTTTCGATCAATATAATGGCTTCTATCGCCTGGGAACGCGTCTAGACATGAGGAATTTTGTCAGGGCGGGGATCATGCCAAGGGCGGAAATCTTGCCTGGAGACAGGGCTCTGCTAGAAACAGCTGACTGCATTGTACAGTGCAAGGGTGTGTCGCGTGACGTCAGAAGGCTGTCCCGGGAATTTGATAGGGGTGTTGTGACGTCAGAGGGCTGTATTGGGAAAAGGAATAGGGCTGTCGTTGAAGTTCCTATCACGATACTACTATTGTGAATTACTAAATAATTTCATCAGATCAGAGGTGGCAATTTTGAGGGGGTCTGGGGGGCCCATTGCCCTCTCGGATTTTGAAACTACCCTTCTTTTGGTATTTTCATTAAAAGGGACGAATACCCTTCGCACAAAAGTTGAGACAAATCATTATCCCTCTAATTTTTGTGAATCGGTAACTCCTGGAAAAGGAGTTTCTCTGTCTCTGTCTGTCTCTCTCTCTCTCTCTCTCTCTCTCTCTCTCTCTCTCTCTCTCTCTCTCTCTGTCTCTCTCTCTCTCTCTCTCTCTCTCTCTCTCTCTCTCTCTCTCTCTCTCTCTCTCTCTCTCTCTCTCTCTCTCTCTCTCTCTCTCTCTCTCTCTCTCTCTCTCTGTTTTGACTAGATTATTGGGATAGCATGCTTAGAATCAAAACCAGCAAGGAATTTTCTTTTTGATTTCTCCTCACTAAATGTTTCACGCACCTGCTGAAATTAGCGTCTCAGTATTTTAATTATTATAGGTCACAGGAACCAACGTTTGGCATAAGCCCTGTGTTGAACCTGCAACAGACCCAACATATTCTGTATCAAAGTGTGAACTAGGCTGTTTTACTGAGCACCATTTCAAATTGTCAAATTTAGGAACAGAGAATTGGTGTCGCTTACCTTTTATGACAGAGGTAATTTACTAAATCTCTCCCATTTCTACGGGTTTTCACTCTCTTTCTCTTTCTCTCTGTCTCTCTCTCTTTCCCTCTCTCTCTTATCAAATAAAAATATATATATATATATATATATATATATATATATATATATATATATATATATATATATATATATATATATATATATATATATATATATATATATATATATATATATATATATATATATATATATATATATATATATATATATATATATATATATATATATATATATATATATATATATATATATATATATATATATATATATATATATATATATATATATATATATATATATATATATATATATATATATATATATATATATATATATATATATATATATATATATATATATATATATATATATATATATATATATATATATATATATATATATATATATATATATATACTGTTTTCACACTAGCTCCAGCCCTCCACACGACACCAGCCCTCATCTACTAGGAGATTTTCAACCTATTTCACCCCGAAAATAAACTAAATATCCCATTAAACACTATATTATTGAAAACAGAGAAGTCCACCCTTTCTTTACTAGTGTTTGATACTCTAAGCATTTCACCTCACAATGTTACACTATTACTGCCCTGTGAGATACCTCTGTCATCGCCCCATCTCCCCCAAAACACTTTTCAGACATTTCTTGTTAAAAGTTCCACTTCAAGTCATCCCTTTGGGTACTCGCAGGAAATTCTCCGCACAATACCACACTATAACTACTCTCTAACACCCCTTCTGTCATCGCCCAATCTCCCTCCAAAAACAAATTTCAGAAATTTCTTGCTAAAAGTCTTACTTTAAGTCCTTCATTAGGGTTTTCGCAAGCAATTTACGCCACAGTGCAGCACTATAACTACTCTCCAGCATCCCTCTGTCATCGCCCCATCTCCCCAAAACACTTTACAGTCATTTTTTGTAAAAAATTTTACTTCAACTCATTCTTTCGGGTTTTGGCAAGCAATTCACACCACAGCCCAGACTATAACTACTCTCTAGAATCTCTACGACACCTTCCATCATCATTGTAAGCGTCGTATAACGTTTGAAACACACACGCACACAAACACTCGAAAACACACTCACAAACACAAAACACACCCACAAACACACACACAAAACACACACAGACACGAAAACACACACATATACACACAAAAACACACATACAGACACACACTAACAAATCACACACATACAAACGCAAGCACACACAAAGACATATACACACACACAAACACACACACAAACAAAAAAACACACACACAAACACACATGCACAGAACACAAATACACACACGCGCACACATAAAAACACACACGAACACAAAACACACACAAACAAACACAGACAAAAAACACACAAACACAAAAACACACAAATACACACACACACACACACACACAAACACAGACACACACACACAAACACATACACGAACACAAAACACACATGCACAAAAACACACACACACAAAAAAAAACAGACAAAAAAACACACAAAGACACACACACACACACAAAACACACAAACACACAAAACACACACACAAAACGTACACACACACAAAAACACACAACACCACGCCATTGGAATTTCTTCCTTGAACTGCAAGACCTAGAAAAGCTTTGATCTGATTTACCTTGTCACTTTAACACTCTCTTGATGTTTCAGTGGAATTTTTTCGTTGAAATTTAAGGCTTTGAATATTTTTTGTTGTGTTATGTCATGATTTACCTTGTCAAACTTATACTCTCTTGATGTTTCAAAGTTCGTTTTGGAATTTTCGTCTTGAAATGTAACACTTGGAATATTTTATTAGCGTTCTGTCTTGTCACCGTTACATTATGTAGATATTTCAAAGTTCAGTTTGGAATTTTTTCCTTGATATGCAAGACTTGGAATATCTTACTAGTGGTTTACCTTGTCACTGTTACACTCCCTTGATGTTTCAAAGTTTATTTTGGTATTTTTGTCTTGAAATATAACACTTGGAATATTTTCGTAGTGTTGTGTCTTGTCACCGTTACATTCTGTAGATGTTTCATAGTTCAATTTAGTTCAATTTGGAATTTTTCCTTGAAATGTAAGACTTGGAATTTTCTGTACTGTTGTATCGTGGTTTACCATGTCACCGAAACACTTTCTTGATGTTTCAAAGTTCATTTTGTAATTTTTTTATTGAAATGTAACACTTGGAATATTTTTGTAGTGTTGCGTCGTGGTTTACCTTGACAGTGTTACATTCTTTCGATGTTTAAATGTTCAGTTTGAAATTGTTTCCTTGAAATGTGAGACTTGGAATATTTTAGGAGTAATTTACCTTGTTACTGTTACATTCTGTTAATGTTTCATAGTTCATTTTGGGATTTTCTCGTTGAAATGTAACACTTAGAATATTTTCATAGTGATGTAGTGATAAACCACTACAAAAATATTCTGAGTCTTACATTTGAATTAAAAAAAATCCCGAAATGAACTTTGAAACATCAACAGAATGTATCAGTGACATGGTGGGTCACAAGAGAACAGTATAAAAATATTCCACGTCTTACATTTCGAGACAAAAATTCCAAAATGAACTTTGAAACATCAAGAGAGTGTAACAGTGACAAGGTAAAGCACTACTAAAACATTTCAAATCTTATATTTCAAGGAAAAAATTCCAAACAGAAATTTGGAACATCAAGAGAGTGTAACGGTACAAGACACAACGCTACGAAAATATTCCAAGTCTTATACTTCAATGACAAATTTAAAAATGAACTTTTAAACATCAAGAGAGTGTAACAGTGACAAGATAACCCATGATACAACAGTACAAAAAATACCATGTCTTACGTTTCAACAAAAAAAAAATCCAAAATGAACATTGAAACATCAAGAGAGTGTAAGTGTGACAAGGTAAATCATAACATAACACTACAAAAAATTCCAAGTCTTACATTTGAAGGAAAAATTGCAAATGAATTTTAAAACATCAACTAAATGTAGCAGTGACAAGGCAAACCAGTACAAAATATTCCAAATTTTACATTTCAACGAAAAAATCCTGAAATGAACTTTGAAACATCAGCATTTTGTAACATTGACATGGTGAACCAGGAGAAAAGAGTACAAAAATATTCCAAGTCTTACATTTGAAGGAAAAAATTCCAAATGAATGTTTAAACATCAACTGAATGTAGTAGTGACAAGAAACCTCACTACGAAAATATTCCAAGTGTTACATTTCAACGAGAAAATCCTGAAATTGTCTGTGTGTCTGTTTGTCTGTGTGTCAGTTTGTCTTTATGTCTGTTTGTCTGTGTGTCTGTTCGTCTGTGTGTCTGTTTGTCTGTCTGTATGTGTTTCTGTTTGTCTGTGTCTCTGTTTCTCTGTGTGTCTGTTTGTCTGTGTGTCTGTGTGTCTGTGTGTCTGTGTGTCTGTGTGTCTGTGTGTCTGTGTGTCTGTTTGTCTGTGTATCTGTTTGTCTGTGTGTCTTTTTTTCTATGTGTCTGTTTGTCCGTGTGTCTTTTTGTCTGTGTGTCTGTTTGTCTGTGTGTCTGTTTGTCTGCGTGTCTGTGTGTCTGTGTGTCTGTGTGTCTGTCTGTCAAACTTTAGAAGACGCTTACAATGATGATGGAAGGTGTCGTAGGTATTCTAGAGAGAAGTTACAGCATGGCACTGGGGCGTGAATTGCCTGTGAGAACCCAAATGAATGAATTGAAGTAAAACTTTTAACAGAAAATGTCCGGAAAGTGTTTTAGTGGAGATGGGGCGATGACAGAGGTATGTAACAGGGGCATTAATAGTGTAACATTGTGAGGTGAAATGCTTAGAGTATAAAACACTAGTAAAAAAGGGGTGTGACTTCTCTGTTTTCAAAAATATAGTGTTTAATGGGATATTTTAGTTTATTTTCGGGGTGAAATAGGTTGAAAATATACTTTTAAGCATACTTTTTAATGGTTTGGGTATCTACCCTTCTCGCAAGATGATCTTCCACGCTCTCCCATTAGGTATCTTTGCTTAAGATATACATCGTCGTTAACACGCAGCACGCGTGTGTGTGTGTGCCATGCTGAAGCCCCCTGGGGTCCTTTTAGTCTAGCTTAGGAGATACACTGGCATCATTCATATTAGACTTGGTCACGGAAATCCTGGGAATATTCCATAAAAAGAATGCACCAAAATCGCTTGGAATCATGCCAATAAAGAAGAGACATTAGAACGCCAGGAATCTTTGGTGGGTTTCCATGGGTGTGAATCTTGCTAGCTTAACTATAGAAACAGGGATGATGTGACGTTAAAGGGTTGGCGTTGGAATTCTATGATAATTTCCCTATTATTACTACATTTTAAGGTATCTTGAGCAAGACCGTTTTTTAACCTCCTTTATCGCCTAGCCGAATTCCGGATTCCGTCCCAGAAATGAGTATACACTGACAAAACTTCCCCGCAGTGCGCTGGATAGATGGGAACCAGAATTTCTCGAAATAGAATTCTCCCTCTTTTGCGTGTTTTGATATTTTTGCTGAAAAAACTTGCCCTTGGGGCTCCTCAGGCTGAGACAAACCGCTCGGGGGACAGGACACTACTTCGGGGGTAACCAGCAAGCAGGTCGGTACCTTAGTGGACGGAGGCAGGGTAACAATAAATAACCACTTGAAAATTACCGCATTTTGTAACGAAACATTATAAATATAACATTGTTCGACAGTGTTCAATCTTGTTAAATATTCATACATTTATCTTAATGAAATGGATATTTTTGGTAAAAGTCTTTCAATAATACCTCTTAATATGGTTTAAATATACCACTAATATCAGCTCGCCCAGGGGATGGGGTCTGGAGGCATATGGTGATGGAGGGGGGTGATGCGATGGCGATGTGGAGTTTTTGTGGTGCATCATGATAGGCTTGGGTTGCAAAAACTTAAATCACAGAATTTAAAGGCATAATTTTATTAGAAAATGTCTGATATGTCTTGGGGGAGATGTGGCGATGCCATGGGGGTGTTTAATATCATTCATAATTTACCAAGGTGGTATGCATTGTCATTGACTAGTATACTCTAAAGCTTAAAGATAAGTTGGGAGGTGTTAAATGAATTTTTCACTAGAGGGGGGTGAAATCTAACAATACTTAATGAAACGATGCATTTCTTTAAAAGTCTTTCAAAAATACCTCTTAATATGGTATAAATGTATCACTAATATGAGGTCACCCAAGGGGCGGGGTGAGGAGGGGGTGGGGGTACTGGTGTCAGATGTGTGAAATGCTATGGTGTTTTAGAATATTTTGTGGGACATCATGACTGCCTTGGGTTCCAAAAAACTTGAATCACAGGATTTAAAGACATAATTTGTAATGGGAAATGCCTAAAAAATGTCTTGGTGGAGATGATGTCTTGTCAGGGTGGGGGGAGGGGTCATGTAATGTCATTATGGGGTGATCTACAGCTTAAAAGTTAGGATGGAGACATTGTGGAATTTTTCCCATGGAAGAGATGAAAGTCTGACAGGTACTCAAAGAAATGGATATTTTCCTTAGCAGCTCTTAATTTTTCTTGAATTTCATCTAATATCAACCTTATTACTCCAAACCCATGTCTAATATCACTCCCCCTCTCCTACCCTCTGTGATTGCAGGCTAGAAGCCCAAGTTTTCTATAATAGAGGGTTCTTTTTCCGTATATTATGATATGGCATTTTCATCTTTTAATTTTTTTCTGTTAATTTGTTTTTATTTACAATGTCTGCATCTCTCAAACCTGAGATGCGTCTCTCATACCTATTTGTTTACATAATTTAAGCACGCATTTCCCCTTTCTTACTAAAAACACCTTGAGAGCTGTTGCCTCTGGATATGGATGTTCGCCGAGTGTGTGCCAAATTTTGGTTGTAAACACGTCATTCTAGTGTTTGCCAGAAATGGGAAGCTCAAGTATCACGCAATAGGTTATTTTCAGAATATGGTACCAGATACAAAATATTGCAAATGGTTTCATGGACGACTTGCTTGGGGCACTGTAACATTGGAAGGGAATGACTTTTCGAGTCCTGACGGGGTCAGGAACTATAGAAAAGAAAAAATATGAAAGGTGTTTCGGGCGAACAATGAAACGCCGAAAAAGAAGTTTTCTTGAGGCTTTTGGGAGAAAATGTCCAAATGATACTATCTGGCAGTGATGGTTGCGCCATCCATGCGTAAGATGCGGTGACTTTACATAAAGTGTGTATCGCCATTAAGTTAATGTATTAAGTTAATAAAAAAATCACTTGGGGGTTTCGGGACGAAAAAAAGTATTACGTAACGGTGTTGCACAATAATTACATAGGGTGTGTGCCCTCGTAACGTTATAAGTGGGGACTCCCCCATGGGACCTGTCGCAAAGTTAGGCATATTAGTCCTCTCTATTTGAAACGGGGTAAGTCGTATGACGTCATTGGGGTCCAGAGGGGTGTGTCACGGAGTCTTGGCAACTTTGCTCCCTTTAATAGAATCGGTAACCACATTGCGTAGTTGCGAGGGGTTAAGAGCTCCACCCTTCTATTAAAACTTGTGTATTATACGGACCATATTTTAGGTATGTATGTCTGGACTCTTGCCAAGGGTGGAAATCTAGCCTAGAAACAGGGCTCCGATAGAAACAGCTGACCGCATTCTACAGGCGATAGGGTGACGTCAGAGGGCTGTCACAGAAAAACAAAGGGGTATGTCATAGAAAAACACCTGACCTAACCAAACCATTGAACTTTTGCCAAGGACATTGAACTCTTGCTAAAAAAGGGAATCTTGCCAGGGGTGGGAATCTTGCCAACTAGAAACAGGTGCGAGGGGCTCCCCATTCCGTATCATACCGATCACATTCCAGTTTCTACCACCTGGGGACGTGTCTAGACATGATTTCGCCTAGAAACAGGTGCGAGGTTGTGTTTTTGCAATTTTGCCAGGGTGTGTTGTGACGTCAGAGGGCTGCCGTAGAAATTCACCTCACCTAACCCAACCATTGAACTCTTGCCCAGGACACTGAACTCCTGCCAAAAATGGGAATCTTGCCAGCTAGAAACAGGTGCGAGGGTAACGTCAGAGGGCTGTCACAGAAAAACAAAGGGGTGTGTCATAGAAAAAACACCTGACCTAACCGAACCATTGAACTCTTGCCAAAGACATTGAACTCTTGTCAAAAATGGGAATCTTGCAAGGGGTGGAAATCTTGCCAACTAGAAACAGGTGCGAGGGGCTCCCCATATTCTTCCGTGTTATATCGACCACATTCCAGTTTCTACCACCTGGGGACGTGTCTAGACATGATTCTGCCTAGAACCAGGTGCGAGGGTGTTTCCTCGAAATCTCGCCTGGGTGTGTTGTGGTGTCAGAGGGCTGCCGTAGAAATTCACCTGACCTAACCCAGCCATTGAACTCTTGCCAAGGACATTGAATTCTTGCCAAAAATGGGAATCTTACCAGCTAGAAACAGCTTCGAGGGGACGTCAGAGGGCATGACTTTGAATCCTATGGGAAAAGGGGTAGGGATGTCTTTGAAACTCAATGCTAATTTCCCTAGAGATGTCTTTGAAGTAATTAATAGGATACTACTCGTTTTAGCACATTCTCAAAATGTTCTGCCGATTTCTATTAACTCTATCCTCTAGGCTTAGTAAATACTAGAACCTTATTTGCAGTTTAACCAAATTAAGATAAATTTTAAACAGTATAGTTCAGTATAACATTAATCAACAGCATATCATCATAATTGAACAGTTTTATTTCTTATTTTAGGGTAAATACAAATCTACAAGACTTTGCTCTACCTCTGAGGAATACCAACAGACTGAATCTTTAGTGTTCAAAATGCTTGAAGATGGTTTGTGGGTAAGCAGTGAAACTTTTTGGAAATATGAATTCTCACGTACTTGTAAAAAAAATCATGTGAATATGCCTGGATCCCTCCTCCCCCTTATAGATACACTCTGTTACGTTTTAAGGGGAAAGTTTCGAGCTTGTAACTTTCTAGCTTAACCCCATTTTGATATGAGACTTACTAACTCCTAATTTCTTGAGCTAGAAATGGCAGGTGCCTAAGACTTCGATGACTTTTTGCCCGACAGATTAAATCGGACCTTTCCCACTCCTGCGTCCGTTTTTACTCCTGCCTCATGTTCCTATGATTCCTATGCAGGGTCATCCTGAAGCTTATTTTATTGGGGGGGGGGATCTTCGTATATTTTACCGAATCGCTACTTGATTTATGCCGAATTTTCTGCAGAAATCAAGAATGCTGCTAAATTTCGACCGATTTTGCAAAATTTATGCCGAAACTATCGCCTTCGGTGAAAATTTTACCGAATATCAAAAAGTTCAGGGTGGCCCTCCCCCTCCCCCAGGACGCCCCTGTTCCTATGCTACCGGACCAAAACTTGGATATAGCCATTTTACTCAATCAAACAGTTCGTGGTATTGAACTGTAAATAAAAAGTGCGAATAGTAAATAATAGGCCCAATAGTGACCAAAACTCTAAAAAACAGACCTTAAAGATCAATAGGGTGTACCAAGAGAATTGAATTTTTATACTCATTCCAGCAGTATAAAAATTAGTAAGTGTAGTGTTACCCATAAAAAAATACCAGCCTTAGGAAATATCGCTGATATTCGAAAAAAAGGGGGCGGGGGAATTTAACCTAGCGATTGTAATGAAAATCATTATTAGATTCTTCATATCAGGGAACCCTACTGTAGAGGCTTCAAGCTCCTGTATAAAAGCTCCTGTTGGCTATCCTATAGCGTTCTTTTGCAAACGTCTTTCATCATTCTGCTCTGATCAGCGGTCTAAGAACAATGATGAGCATATCATAGAAGTTCTCTGATCATTGTTCTATATAATATATTACAGGTAATTACTTGATAAAAAAAAAAAAAAAAAAAAAAAAAAAAAAACTGTCTCCCTAATTTAGTAACTGAGATAAATGAGCACTTACTCATCCGTCGAATCACCTAGGACAAAACAGTACATGATGGCAGAAAGATGGCGTCCTTCAAACTTTTTACTAACATCAGTGAACTGTAAGATCTTAGAGCAAGGATGAGTGAAAAGAACGGAAATCTTTGCAGAAAGATATGAGATCTTAGAGCAAAATTACGGGCCTTTTGTTTAGCGTAGGTAAAGGCCATTAACAGTGCCTCTGAGGATGACCTGAAACTCCACAGTCCATGGGAAAAGGGCTCTATGTCATGAAATTTACCCATTGTTTGCCTATAGTGATTGCTATTTGAAAATATTCAGAAGTTCCTAGGGGGAATTTTTTGCAGGAGGATTTCCAATAGTGAGAATTATCCGTGGGAGGAATGGTTCTAGGGGGAATTTTCCAGGCGAAATTTGACACGAGGTAAAAGAAATTCCTGGTATGATTGAAAAACAGCTAGTTATCAAATTAAAAAAAAAATTCAACTGAAAGTAAAGAGCAGTATTAAAACTTAAAACGAACAGAATTTTTTCCGTGCGTGTTTTGGGTTCCCCTTCCTCAATTCTTGCTCGTTACGCTAAAGTGTGAATTCTTTTCACAATTCCTTAAGAAAGACTGGTCAAACACAAGGGCCACCGAATTTGAAATATAAATATTTTTGAAGAACTTTAGGAATTTAGAGTAAAGAGCGAGGGCAGAGGAAGAGACAGCTTCCCTCATATACTG
This sequence comes from Artemia sp. Qi Xiang Cuo, assembly GCF_049724085.1. Lineage (NCBI taxonomy): Eukaryota > Metazoa > Arthropoda > Branchiopoda > Anostraca > Artemiidae > Artemia > Artemia sp. Qi Xiang Cuo. Next base: position 62,590,124 of record NC_142794.1, read on the forward strand.
AACAATTTTGTTCGTTTTAAGTTTTAATGTTGCTGCTTACTTTCTGTTGAAAAAACGTGTTGTTTTTTTTAACATGATTCAAAGATTGATTAAGTTGACAGCAAAACGATCTAAAGATAAGTAACTAGCCGGCTATTTTCTTATACATCTAAGAGGCGGCGTTTTAGCGCTTTCCAAGTAAACAGCTATGTGCCTTGTATGTTCTTAAAGCCACCGCCATTGCTTTCTACTGACCATGACTCAAGTTTTCATTGGTGGACGTCTACCCAATGTCTCCATAATTTCCTCTACTATTATGGTCCGTTATCTCTTATGGACTTGTTTCCATATAATTGTCTACTTGACCAAACAAGATTTCGTTTGGATTTAACCTGTGGTATTGCGTAAGGAGGTTTACATAGAGTTTTCTTGACTTCTATTGCCCCCTGGGAAAATTTTACCATGTAACAATGCTATCAGCTCTCTTCAGGGGATTTTATGGGCTTTGCAACTGCACCTAAAGATTGCTGTTACCACAAGGTAAGTGAACCAGCACTTCCTCTCTTACTTCCAACCCTCTTGCCGTTTGATCGTGGTCACACTAGGCCTCCAACCAGTTCTGAATTGACAATGAGGTTTTTGTTTGGTCTCGGTCCATTTTCTAAGTCATTCCTGTGTGTTGACCAGGTAACACACATTTCTTCTTCTCCTCCCCCTCCCCTTGCAATAAATTTAGATGTCTTCTTGTGCGGTTCCCATAGATCGATTCGAATTGTAAGCCTGTTTTGTGTCTTTATAAAAAAAAGAAACGATATGGAGATCACTAATCCTACTTCTTTGGTTCATCTCTGACGAATTTCTTAACCTCTCGACTAGAGTCCCAATTAACTTCTCAGCCAGTTAATTTTTTCTAGACGGTCAGCACTGGCACGAATAAGTTTATTTCTTTGAGCCACTTACAGTTTCTGTATCGCTTGAAAAATAAAGTTAATTCCGTTGTCGGTAAGAATATCGAAAGATATCCTCACCCGGGACCGGGAGAAAAAATTGATTAATTCGTCAGCAATCTTCTGTAAATTAGTTGAGTAAAGTGGTATTACCACCGAATGTCTTGCTGCAGTGTTTGTTAGTGGTATATTTCACTTGAAACTGGTTTCGCTATGCTGTAAAGGTCCCACCGGTTCTGTTTCTATTTTGCCGAAAAGAGTTTCAATAATCAGGGAAGGTTTCAATGATAACTTCTCTGTCTGGCACATTCTGGATGTCATCTGGCAGTTGTCACACTCTTCGGAATGTTTTGCTATATATAAATGCATGATTTTCCAAAAGATCTTTCCAAAATTCCGATCGTCATCCTTAACAACTCGGTAAAATATCTTGACCTTTCGAATGAAATGTCTAGCTTCTACAGCCTTAGCCTTAACCTTGAAGTCAAAATTTTTGTGAGGTCTCGCTCATTCTCTGAAAGTCAAGAAACCTTTTTCATTTTGTTCAGATTCCTTGGGGGACTCCAGGTCGTTTGCCTTGCCCTGAGACCCGACCTCTATCCTTTCCCTTTATTTTAGTTTCCGCCTCTTCCGTACTTATCCTCCTCCGTAAAAGAGTGAGACGTCAAAGTAGAATTGCCGTAAATCTCAAATACCAGTTTGCTATTCAACTTACCAACTCTCTCTGGTCCTCGTCATCAGATGCATTATAAGCATCTTAACTTCCAAATCTGCAAGCCTCAAAAACTCTGAAAAATTTTCCACATTTACCGTCAAGACTCTTCTGGATTCTTTTTCTTTCTCTGCTGGGAAAGAAAGAAAAAAAGCTTCCTCCCCTTTCTTTCCACGCTGTTCTTTGTTTGCATAGCCCATCTTCAAACAATCTTTAATTATTTTACAAGTTAGAGCACTAGCTTCAGCAAAAGAAAAAGATTCCCTTTGAGCTTCAAATTGCCTCCTCTGAAGGGATATCTGCAGATGGTATGGTATACCTCATTGGACTTCTATTGGACTGAAATTTCATAAATTATCTCTTCTTTCTTCAATGGTAAAGTTTCGCCAGCTGACCAGTATTTGGTTTCCATCACATTTTCTGTCTGTTTTCTCAGCAAGGTTGGATTAAGACATATAAGCGTATAATATACGTTTCAGTAGTGACAAAATACTTCTCAGGTATTGCTGCCTTAGTCACATGCAAACTTAACATTGTCTCAAACACGGGACCGGACAGAATGGAACAGCACTGAGTACTGTGTGGCACTGTTCCCTGTGCCAGCCGCTTTAAGTTGCAGTGCTATCAAGCAGGCTTAAAATGTGTTTTTATTTCAAATATTTCTGTCTTCTTCATTAGCTTGGGCCTAATTGTGGCGTGTGTTAATGCAGGCTGCTGCTGATTTGCTGCATGTTGCAATGACAAGCTTGACGTTGGGGCTTTCAGTGTTGCCTTAAGCTAATTAAAAGGCGTCACATCCTTTGGATTTCATTATGAGATTTCTATTACCCAAGACCTGAACACTTGCTGAAAGCTTACGAAAGACTTTTATCCCTTCTTTTCCTTACGGCTCCTCGATCCTTGCCTTACAACCTTCTGTCGTAGAAAAAGTCTCAAGGAAAAAAGCTTCTAACTCTGTCGTAATCCCTCCTTTTTAGAACTACTGGACCTTTCCACCAAGCTCCGGGCTATTTTTAAAACCTCACACTTGCTCTTGCATTTTGAGAAGGTCTCTTCCTAGTGGAAATCTCCGACGCTTACTCGTTTAGAGCTTCCGCTGATTTTAAGTGAACTCGACGTAGTGAACTGAACCTAGTCTGTCTCACAGACTAGGTAAGATTCTCAGGCACACTACTTAACCTACTTTAGATTACAAAATTGATTTTCGTTCGCTCAAAAATTTTTCTATAGTCTAGTCAATATCAAAATAAATACAACCTTCCCACTTCAGTAACCAGACAAATTATATCCAAATTTTACCAACAATCTTTGCAATAAAAAACTTGACGGTAACGATAAAGAAAAGAAACAAGTAAAGATATGACATCTGGATTTCACTTTATGGGAAACGGGAAAGCTGGGGGTTTTCTCAAAAGCTTAAACGGACAAACTGAAATTCTAAAAAGAAGGAAAATTCGGTAAATTGATTTAAGTTAGTTATGTTTAGACTTTTCTCTAATGCCTAAAGGAACCAGTGATATTGTAAAAACCAGCAAACTTTTTGTAGTGTGATTCAGTCAGTTACCATTATCAAGGGAGCTCTTCCCACGCAATGTTGCCATATTAGCTTATATCCTGCTAGACTGGCTTATTTTGACGGTGGTGGGAGTGAATTTATTTTTTAATTTACCCTGCTTAAGTCTTGGCTTATTTGATTGTGCTCTACCTTGTTTTTTGGTGGGAATTACATTTTTGGGAAGAAAATATTTTCTTGAAGTTGATACTGGTAAGAAGAAAGCTCTGTGGTTTCTTGCATCCCAAAAGTTTTCTAAGTAATAAGTTACTCATACTTTGCATTGTCTATATAACTCAGGTTTTACATAGTCTTCAAACATATATTAATAATAATAATGTATTTCTCATCCGTCTACAAAAAGGGGACTGACGGAGTACTATATAAAAAGAAAAAAGGAACATGGACACTAAAAACTTATTTTCACTATAAATAATCAAATCAATTCTATATAAGGAGGACTGCTCTTCGTACACTATGCATAAGAAAACTTTCAGCAAGGGTAACAACGGATGAATTGGTGAGTCAGCCTGGAAATTTCGAAACTTCGTTGAGTTTTTTACACTTGTGTCGCATTATGTCGCATAAAACTGCAGCCAAAAACGGATCAAATTTAGCAGATCACTTTTTGGTTCACAAATTTGGTTGTTTCTGCGTGAAAGCACAGCAGTGTGAACCGAAGGTCAGCAAGCAAAAGTAGATTTGGATTTGGGACAAAATGTTGTCTGGCTAATTTGTGGCTTGTTTTTCAAAGGCTCTATCCAAGGGTAAGCAAGCGAGGTAAAAGTGGAGTGGGATTTGGCTGCAAAACGTTGTCTGGCTTATTTTAATTTTTTTTTCATGGGCTCTGGCTTATTTATCAAAGGTTCTGGCTTATGTTTTGGTTCGCCTTCCGGCATCACTGGAGCCATAAGTACCTGGGCATGTCAGATCCCAGCACATAAAATGATAAAAAAAAAAAGATCGGCTGAATTGATTCATAGTGCCCAAAACTTTGATATTTTCTGATTGGTTCGGAACCTTAGAATCCCAGATGCATCTATCTTAAGAAACTGTTTTTCTATCTACTCCCTCGATTAATACAGCGTCCAGTTTTCTTTTACGATGTATGGACTTTCTAGCATTTGGAGATTTTGAAGGGCTGGTAACCCCACCCATGTTTGCGGTAGCCTAACACGGTGATTTTTGTTTTTCTTGGTTTTTGCTGATGTTATAACCACACAATAAAAAGCCAAGTGTTCATATTGCATGCCGTTATCGGTTAATCGCAATGGACACTCTAGCCCTTAAAGGGTGTGGGGGGTGGTAGCCCCGCTCTGATTTGTGGCAATTCCTGTCTGTTTTAGGTTTGACTTGTTTTATAACTGTTTTTCTAGTTAATTTTTCTACTTCAAAAAACAAAATACGTTTAAAATGTTTTCACTTTTCTTACTTTCATAACTAAAATTAACAAAACTTTATAATAAAGTTTTAAAGAAATATCAATAAATAAAGGATTAAATATCAGTATATGTCAATTAAATTGACAATCCACGGTAACTTGTTGTTGTTTTTTTTTTTTACAGTAAAGCACAAATTATGTTCTGGTCTTGAGAAGGCATTGGGGTTATCAACCCTATTCAGATTAATTGTTGCTCGTTTTGAGTTTAACTCAGCTATTTTTTGTAATAGATGATTTTAAGCTACTTAGCTCTTATTTTTGAGAAGCAAGGATGTATAAGGTCAAATTGCATCTGTTATCCTTAGCAATGCTAGATTAGCTGTTAGTTTTAAGAAACAGGGTTGAATAAGGTCCAATTGCATCTGTTATCCTTAGCAATGCTAGATTAACTTTTAGTTTTGAGAAGCAAGGATACATAAGGTCATATTGCATGTGTTATCCTTAGCAATGCTCGATAATTTTGAGGTACTTAGCTTTTAGTTTGGAGAAGCAAGGATGCATAAGATCAAATTGCATCTGTTATCCTTAGAAATGCTAGATTAGCTTTTAGTTTTCAGAAGCAAGGATACATAGGGTCATATTGAATCTGTTATCCTTAGCAATGCTCGATGATTTTGAGGTACTTAGCTTTTATTTTGAGAAACAAGGATGCATAAGGTCAAATTGCATCTGTTATCATTAGAAATGCTAGATTACCTTTTAGTTTTGAGAAGCAAGGATGCATAGGGTCATATTGAATCTGTTATCCTTAGCAATGCTCGATGATTTTGAGGTACTTAGCTTTTAGTTTGAGAAACAAGGATGCATAAGGTCAAATTGCATCTGTTATCCTTAGAAATGCTAGATTAGCTTTTAGTTTTGAGAAGCAAGGATACATAGGGTCAAACTGCATCTGCTATCCTTAGCAATACTAGATGAAAATACTAGCTGAGAAACAATGATGCATAAGGTAAAACTGCATCTGTTATTTTTAGCAATGCTAGATGATTTTGAGGTAATTAGATTTTAGTTTTGAGAAGCAAGGATGCATAAGTTCAAATTGCATCTGTTATCTTTAGCAATGTTAGATGATTTTAAGGTACTTAGCGTTTAGTTTTTTATAGTGACCAAATTTTGTTCTTGATCTGTATTAAAACCAGTTTTATGTGTCCACTTGGAGACATTCAGCTTAGCCTGAGTGAGATAATGGTACCATGTCAGTATATTTTAATTAACTATTTAATCTATAGAGATAATTAGGCTAAGTATTTAATATGATGCATTCTAGGTAGCCTGCTTATCATAATTCTCTGTTGTGATTTCCATAATTATGTTACTAAAGTATTATTTTTTCATCATATTTTTGTATATTTCACTATGACTAATTTCAGTTCTTTAGTGTGGTTGCTATAACATGTAGCCTAAGTACCATAATTTCTATCATCATTTTGGAAATCTACTTTCATTTTATTGTTTTGGGTTTATTGTCTTAGCTTATGCTCCTGGCCTCTACCAGACCACTCATCGTGTCCCCAGGTGGTGATAGGGGAATGCCCTATACATGTAGGGTACCTCCATAAGAGGCACGGACCAAGGGTGGGACCTTGTCCTTCGGGGTTCATAATAGAAATTGGGGCACCCTCACCCTGGGTCATAAATACAGGCGGAGGAGGAAGAAAGCCCCTCAAGTGTACAGACAAAAGACACTGGTGTGTCTACAAGTCCATTGAGACTATCAACACTGGAGACTATGCGGTCAACTCTATTCTTACTTGAAAAGTGGCGACCCTTGAGGAAATTATAGCCTAGTAAACGACAGAGCATTCGCACGGGATTCTGGGTAATAGATAATTATTCTGGGTTTGGTATGTTTTGACGGGCGTCTTCGGGCTGAAAGACCTCTTCCTAGCTAATTTATCTGCCATGGACTGCCTCCCCGTAGTAGCATAATAATTGTAGGCATGAATATATAATGAGTCGGAGGTAAAAGGCTTGATATTATCTGTGCAGGATTTCGACTCTTGTTGATAGATGAACATCTCCAAATGCTGAAAACCATGTTGTGGCCAAGATGGGCCCAGGATTGCACAAAGCCTCCATTCATGGATGTCCCAGGGACTTCTTGCCGTCCGGTTCTAAGCCGGCTTAAGCACTTCAGTGTAGACTTGATAAGATATGTGATCCCTGTCCTGCACGTTGCATCCGGGATCATTGATTTTCCTGAGGCCAAAATAATTTCAATGGTTTAAAGAACATGAAAATTGGAACTTGGAATTTTATGACGTTAAACAATGGCCATCGTATCAACATTTTGACTGACGAATTCAGACGATTCGAACTGAACTTATTAAAAGTTTCAGAAACTCATATCCCAGGGGTACGAAGCATGAAATTAGGTGATATAGAATTTGTTTACTCAGAAAGGAAGGATGGGGTATATAGACAGGGACTAGGGCTCATGATGAGTAAGGAAGCTCCTAAGTCTTGTTTAGGTTGGGAAGGTATTAATAATAGAATATTAATTGCTCATTTTATGACTATAACGTTCAGGGTATCAGTTATAGTAGTCTATGCCCCTGTAGAACCGACTGACGGAGATACTAGTGACTCAAATGAATTTTACTTACAATTACAGGAGCAAATAGACAGGGTCCCAGGTAGAAAACATTATTATTTTACTAGGAGATCAGGTCGGTAGAAATAGGGATAGATGGTATCCTAGCCTAGGTACATTTGGTGTAGGAAAAGAAAACAGTAATGGATACTGGTTTTTGCAATTTTGTAGGTATAGCAATCTAGCTATAACCAATACGTTGTTTGGTCATAAAATGACTCATAAGTTAACATGGTATTCACGTGATGGTAAGACAGCAAACCTTATTGATTATGTTATAGTAAACCGAAGACTGGCAGGATCAATACAAGATACTAGGGTATATAGGAGTGATGTTATTGATGTTAAAAGTAAAGATCACCATCTAGTAGTGTCAAGGGTTAATTTAAAACTAAAATTTCCTCAACATCCTAGATCCTTTCATCCTACATCCTTTCATCAACATCCTAGATGAAAGTGTCAGCAAAGTGAATAAACTTTTAGAGGTTTTGCGACTTCATGCTGCTAGAATAGGTTTGAAAATTAATGTTAAGAAGACTAAGTCACTAAGGCTAGGAATAAGTGAAGATGAAATGGTAAAGTTGGGAAATGAAAACATTGATTAGGTGGGCAGCCTCACTTACCTTCGTGATATTATTAGTAAAGATGGTGGGAGCAGTGCAGATGTTAAAAGTAGAATAACCCTGGCTAAGGGTGTTTTTTCACCGTTAAAAAAGTTTGGAAGAATAGGAAGATAACTTTGCAAACCAAGATTAGAATATTATAAGCTGCAGTGCTGACAGTGGTCAAATATGGTTCTGAAGCATGGGCACTCCGAAGAGCGGATGAGGATTTTCTAGATGTTTTCCAGAGAAATTGCTTTAGGATTGTTCTTTGTACCCGGCTGACTGACCGTATTTCAAACAATAGGCTGTACGAAAAATGTGGTTTAATACCGGTCTCTATGGCTCTAATGAAAGAAAGGTTGAGGTGGCTAGGGCACGTTGTGCGGATGAAGGATGACAGACTGCCGAATATTGTTCTTTTTGGCCAACCGTCTAGGGCTAAACGGAAAGCAGGTCGTCCTCGTCTCGGGTGGGAGGACGTCATAAACAAAGATTTAAAGGAAATGGGAACTTCGTCGGTGGGTGTAAAGAGATTGGGATGGAGGAGGAGCGTGTGTGGCTGTGTTAGCCTCAGGCGGCTTGGTGCTGTTGTGAGTTGTTAGTAGTAGTAGTAGTAGTAGTAGAAGTAGTAAGTAGTAGTAGTAGTAGTAGTAGTAGTAGTAGTAGTATTGATAGTGATTTGTGGTAGTTTTAGGCTTGGAGGATGATTTGACTTTATTTCTACTCATTCTTGGCTTAATGGAGCTCTTTACTTTTCTTTGAAAAACTTATTTTGTGGAATTTTGTTTTAAATTAATTAATATAGAAGAGACGTAACAATACCTCAGCAGCCAAACAGTCATCTTGTGTCTAACAACAATGGTGAATAATGATTCAGTTTAGATAATCAGACCTAAACGCAGTCTTTGTCTGTCTCAAGTCTCAACTACTTCAAACTTCAGAAACCTATCAGAAACCTTAGGGAGCTAATGTTGGGAACTTTGAAGCAGAAAGCGAAAGGAGCCTACGAAAACACATGTTGTGTCTAGTCTATTATAAATTAGTACGTTTATGTTCGCTAATGTGAGCATAATTTTAATAATAATGCCTTCTGTTTTTTTGTGATTGATTCCTCTCCTTCTTCTGTTATTTTTTATAGGATGAGGGTCAGTGCAAGTGCATGCCCAGGTGTGAAGAAACATTATACGAGAACAATGCTGAGACGGTTGTTGGAAAGCGAAATACCGAATCTCGGCTACGCTTGTATTATGCATCTAAGTCGTATGAATCCGTTCTAGAGAAACTTGCATATAAGGGAGTTCCCCTTTTCTGTGACATAGGTAAGAAAAAATGAAGAAAAAGTGTATCTACCCAATTTCAAAGCCAACGCTATAGTGTTGCCTATAGTAAAGGTCATACGGCTCCAATGTTTTATTATTATTTCTTTTTTCCCCAGAGGCAATTCATATGGAAGGGGTGGTCGCATAAACTTCAAAGGGAGCTCATTCAATTGGAAATCGAAAGTTCTAGTTCCCTTTTTAAGCGTCAAAAGTGATTGGAAGGCAACTAACACCCCTTCCATGCCCACCCTTTCCCCTAACACACGCAATCCAAATTTTGAGAGAGCCATTTTGTTGTACGTAGTTGATTTCTGGATACAAATTATGTTTTTGAGGAGGACACTCCCCCCACAGCGCTCAAGGCAAGGGTTGTAAGTTATACCCTGGGGAAAATAAGGTTTTTATAGAAATTTTTGTCCAAGAAACTTCAAAAAGGGCTCATTCGATTGGAAATTGAAATGGTTAGTGCTCTTTTCAATAGTCGAATGTGATTAGAAGGCAACTAACACCCCTGCCACACCAACCATTTCCCCAAACACAATCAATCAAAATTTGATATTTTTTAGCAGGACATTCCCTCCACAGTCTTCAGGACAAGAGTTATAAGTTATGCCCTGGAGGCATAAACCTCAGAGAGGGCTCATTTGATTTGAAACTGAAAGTTATAATGTCCTAGGGCACCTAGCTCCCCTCCCATCCCGCCCTTTTTTCCTCCAACCCATTCGATAAGAACTTTGAGATAGCCATTTTTTTTTAAATAGTTCAAAGACCATATAACCAACACTCAGGGGTCGACAAAGCCCTCCCCCAGGGCCTGAGGGCAGGCGTTTTAAGTTATGGCCTGGGGGAATATATGGTTCTTATGGAAGGGATGCCCGTAAAAACTTCAGAGAGGACTCACTTCATTGAAAATTGAAAGTTTTAGTTCAGTTTTTGAGAGTCAAAAGAGGTTGGAGGGCAACTAGCCCCCCCCCCCATGCCTTTTGAAAATTTTGAGATAGCCATTTTATTAAAAAAAATTCAAAAGTCATAGAACAAAACTCAGGTGTTGAAACAACCCCCAGGGCCCAGGGGCAGGCGTTGTAAGTTATGCCCTGGGGTATATATGGTTATTATATAGAAAGGGATGCTCTTATAAACTTCAAAGAGGGCTCAATTCATTGGACATCAAAAGTTCGAGTTCACTTTTTAAGAGTCAAAGAGATCCTAGGGCAACTAGACCCCCCCCCCCCCACCCCTTCTTTTTCCAAACCCATCCGATGAAAATTTTTAGATAAAAGTTTTGTTAAAAATAGTTCAAAGATTGGATAAGAAAAACTCCGGCGTCAATACAACCCCCCACGGCCCGGGGGAAGGCGTTCTAAGTTATGCCCTGAAGGCATGTACGGTTAATATGAAAGGGATGCTCGTATAAACTTCATAGAGGAGTCATTTGATTGGAAACTGAAAGTTCTAGTTCACTTTTTAAGAGTCAAGAGATTTAAGGGCAACTATGGCCCCCCACGCCTTTTTCCCCATGCCCATCCACTACAAATTTTGAGATAGCCATTTTTGTAAAAATTGCTCAAAAATTAGATAACACAAACACAAATGTCAACAGAACCCCCTAGGGCCCAAGGGGTAGGTGTTGTAAGTGTTGTCCTGGGGGTGTATATGGTTCTTATGAAAGGGATGCTCGTATAAACTTCAGATATGTCTCATTTGATTGGAAATTGAAAGTTCTAGTTCAATTTTTAATAGTCAGAAAGATATCCAAGGGCAACTAGCCCCCCCCCCCAACTACACACTCTTTTTTCCCAAACCCATCCGATAAAAACTTTAAAATAGCCATTTCATCAAAAATAGTTCAAAAATCAGATTAGACAAACTCCTGTGTCGACGCAGCCCCCCAGGGCCCGGAGGCAGGCGTTTTAAGTAATGCTCTGGGGGGATATATAGTTATTATGGAAGGGATGCTCTTCTAAACTTCGGAGAAAACTCATTTGATTGGAAATTGAAATTTCTCGTTCATCTTTAAGAGTCAAAAGAGACAGGAGGGTAACTAGCCTCCCCCTTTCCTCTCTACGCCCTATTTTCTTCAAACCATCCGATGTGAACATTGAGAGAGCATTTATTTAAAATGGTTCAATGATCATATAACGTGGGATAGGCGTTGTAAGTTATGCCTGGTGGGCATATATGGCTATTATCGAAGGATGCTCGTATAAGCTTCAGAGAGGGTTCATTTGATTGGAAATTGAAAATTCTAGTTCAGTTCTTAAGAGTCAAAAGAGGTCAAAAGGTAATTATCCCTTCCCCACACGCCTCTTTTCCCCCAAATGCATCCGATAAATATTTTGATATAGCCATTTTGTTAAGAATAGTTCAAAGGTCAGATAAAAAAACTCCAGTGTCGATAAAACCCCCAGGGTGCGGGGGCAGGTGCTGCCAGTTATGCCCTGGTGACATATATGGTTCTTATGGAAGGGATGCTCCTATAAACTTCAGAGAGGGCTGATTTGAATTGAAATTGAAAGTTCTAGTTCAATTTTTAAGAGTCAAAAGAGATCGGAGGGCGGCTAGCCCCACCCACGCCCTTTTTTCCGTAAACCCATCCGATACAAATTTGAGATGGCCACTTTTTTAAAACTAGTTCAAAGGTCAAATAACAAAACTCCGGTGTCGACACAACCCCCTAGGGCCCGGGAGTAGGCATTGTAAGTTATGTCCTGGGGTCGTATATGGTTCTTATGAAAGGGACTCTCGTATAAACTTCAGAGAGGGCTCGTTTGACTTGAAATTAAAAGTTCTAGTTTACTTTTTCAGGGTCAAAAGAGATCAGAGAGCAACTAGCCACCCCCCCCCCCTCACCCTCCACACCTTTTTTTCCCCAGACCCATAATCACTTTAATAAATTAAAGTGAATATTTGATGTATAATTATATTAATTGCTGAAAGCTCATCAGTTATGTTTATTTTATGTTTATTATGGTTATTAAATTTTAATGTTTATTTTCAATATTAAGTACAAAAGAAAATTGAAAATAGAAGATTGAATAGAAGACCCCCCCCCCTCCTTAGGCCTACTGTAAAAAAATACCTTTTGTTCTCGCTTGGTATTCGTACAATTCGCTAGTTGATAGCAAGAAAGGTCGTTTCTTCACCATTTCATATTTTGAGAAAAACACAATTGAAAGAAAAAAATCTGAAGCTGAAGGTATGTTAGATAAACCAACAATTTAAACATCAGTTTAAAGCTGTTATTTTGGGAGAGCTGCCGGTAGAATTTTGGTTGTTTGGCGGAATTTACTTGGTCAAAAGGTCAAACAAAAAACGGGTACGACATTTTTGCCCGTCTATTATACTGCTTAGGTAGTTACAGCAAAAGTGCAGGACAGCGCTTGGGGTTTTTTTCCCACTAGGTTACGATAATTTGTCACCAAGATTTCTCGGTAACAGGGCTCAATTTCGGAGTTATAACTTTTCTGTGCTACTTTGATCATTGAAACTAAAACTTTATTAAAAGTTTTTATAAACCAACGTCAAAAATTTAGCTTAAACGGTTAAAACAACAGTAAGGTAACTGTTTAGGCCTATACTGATAGCCTTTCTGCCTTCTTGGCTATTTTTATTGGGAGAGGGAGGGGTTGCAGCTTCTTCTTTTGGCAATGCCGTCTGTACTGCTGCTAGAGGGCGGTCATTTCTACACCGATGATAACAAATAATCGCTGGTAGTATGTCACAATTAGAGGAGACGTAAGCCTCTAGAATGACTGCACATCATTGTCGTTTTCAATAGGAATAGCAGGTTCGCAATTCAACAACTTTGAGACCACAAGAAAAAAAAGTACATCTGTGTAAGAGGTGTCATTCCCTGCTTTAAGTTAAGACTCAACAGATTAGCCATAAAGTGGCATTGTTAATTTGATTAGCTTAGGAGCAGTGTAAGACAAAAAAATATACCACTAGAAAGCTCGTTAAAAAAAAAATGTCAGATGGTGTTCCTAACTCAATTTTGACTAGTGTCAGTTATTACTTTTTGCTAGGTATCAACGGGTGAATTCTCTCCGGCTTATTGAAAAGCACATTATAAAGTAGACAGTTATTCTACAGTACACTATAAACTAAACTAAATGTCTCATTCAAAATATCTGTCAAATTTGGAATTCTCATTATTTGCTGATGTGCTACTTTGACTTGATTCAATTTAAAATTTTAAAGTCAAGGTAAACAATGAAAAATTACAAAAACATCCTTTATCAACCTATCACTTTGTTTCTTCATGGCTGTCGGACTCTAGTTCTAGCCATAAGTCGAACTGTAGCCTGCATTTTGGAGTATTTTGTATCAATGCTAGAACCCCCTGATAGAATCCTGTAACAATACGTCTTTACTGACAAGATTCCGACAGGAAAGGAAACGCAACTGACGCGTTATTTTTTTCAGCCAAATCATTTTGAATAATACAAGGCCTAGCTGTCTAAATGTAAGGTTGCCCTCTTTCGAGGACAAGAGACTGAGTCTGGTTGTTGCCTTAAGCAGACTTGGGGTAGCTTGCGTTACTAAACACTCCCTCTTACCGTATTGATTTCTATTTATAAAACTGTTTACTGTAAGGTTGCCCCTACTAGCAGGGCTAATAAATTTGGTAGCGTGATACAAACTGAGGCGTTGGGTAAGAAATCGGTACTCAGAATTCAGTGACAACTGATTTTATTTACAAAAGAAGATAAAAAGTAAAAATATTCTAATTCTGTTTATGTTGAATACTTCCACACCTCTTCTAGATCTAAGGTCTAATGATCTACTTGTTCAAATTCACCAATGTTTACCGAAAAGAAAAAGATTAAGTTAATCGTAAGCTAATGAGTGTTTCTACTTAAAAGGGTTGCTCTTGAAAAGCTAGTCAAGGCTTGAGTTCTGGGTTATAAAAATCTTTTAGTTCAAGCTATTTTTGGGCTAAGCTAAGAATAACCGTACTTGCTTTTAATTCAAATTTCATTAACCTAAACCAAGAGATTCTTTTATTATTTCTTGAAAAGGGTTGTGTATTCCTTTGACCTTTATTAAGCTTTAACTTTAGCAGGGAAACTTAATTGAAAATATCTGGACATAAAGGTTTAGAAATTCTTATGCTGATAATATTGTTCCCATTTTTCCCCTAACCTGCTTGTATAAACATTGAGGTCACCTTTGTATAAACATGCAGTACGGGGTTAATGAAATGAAAGAATGATTAAAAGGGTTCGTATAAACGTCTGAAGATTGAACAAAGAGGGTGGTTAATTAATGATTTTGTCCAATAATTCCAATTTTCGAATATAAGGTCTTTATAAAATCCAGCTAAGCCTCAAGGGACTCTAGGCTGAAAAAGGGGAGCACAAAGGGCTCTTCTAACGTTGACTTCTTGGTTAAGGTTCCCTTCCTCTTTGAACCCTCAGTTATTCGAAGCTTAAATTTCTGGGAAGAGATTTAATTTAGCTTATTCTAACCTTAAAATGCTGTTTTGTCCAAATGGCTCAAGCGTTGTTAAGTGAAATATATTAACTGAAAAACCAATCAACAAATGAATAAAACCTAATAAGAGTCTTAAGATATTTCCACCTCTAATCAATTTTAATTAGATTACACATCCTTTTATTAATCACGAAGGACCTCAGGATTATCACTATTAGTAAGATTCAAAACCCTCTATAAATCTATTGGCAACCCTCAAAGTGGAATTTTCGCCCTAATTACAGTTTATAAGGCTTAAATGTAAGTATTAAATTAATTCAAAGTAGGATCTTAATTTAGTCCAAGCGACAGAAATCTCTCTGAAGTTTGTTACTTTATTTTAGTGTTATTCTCAAAGGAAATTCATGCAGGCTAGTAGAAGCTTTTTATCCTAATTCATAAGGAAAACACTTACTTATATTCCTTGGTTCCGAGGCAAAACTACCCCGATTTGTCTCTATTCCATAAGTTATATTCTTTTTGCTACTTGATCCGTTTAGCGACCTCCCTCCCTCCTAGCCAATCAACCACCATTTGTTAAAAGTGGTTTCTTTCCAGTCTTTCAATGACTTGCAAAACTGGTCTAAATTAGGTCTTAACATATTTATCACGGGTTCAAAGTTCGTTTGATTCTTGGACAAAGAGTGTCACTACAAGATTTATGTGTAGTTATGCAAAGAGAAGTTATTTCAAATTCAAGCTAATTTGAAATTGTCGCTATATTTCTGATCTATGAAGCGAAAGGGAATTCCAAGCTTTAATAAAAATTGAGTTACGGAATTTACACAAAATAAGGCCTCCTTACATTACCCAAAGCTCTTAAGAAAACAACCAATAAATCGATACCGCTTTATACTTAGGCGATTAATTTGAATAGGTTATCAAAATCCAGTGATACCTTGATCTTAATGTTAAATTTGATAAATAAAAAGAGAAGAAAATGCTGAATTCCGAGGCATTGAATAAAGTTTCCTCAGTGGTTTCTGTCGGAATCGATTGGTGTGGTGTGTGTGCAGCAGTTATCAAAGGAGGTTACTTCTACTGGCCAGGTGTCTTCACCGACAAAAAAAAATTATGGTAAAGTTTAGAACTACTGAATATTTCTTCTAGAATACACTTGACTTTTAGTTAAGGCCCGAGTCTGATAGTGTTAGAATCCTGTAATCTAAATTATCTTGTAATGTAAATTCTGCCAATTAGGTGGGGAACGGAGGTCCTACTATTTCAAGTTTTATTTGGTCAGTCAGAAGTATTTTAAACTAGGATGAGAGAAAATAAAATAAAGGGTTTCCAAAGTGAGCTAAGAAGACTTGGAATAACCAAAAATGATTAGACACAACTTTATCAATTTAACTCGAAACAGGGTATTTACCAATTATTTCACTTAGCAAGAACAAAGGCCTCTTGAATCTTAGATGAACTATAAATTCAACAAGGAAGATGTCATTAACTAAGTTTCTCTAGTTTGTAGACGGGATTTTATATTCCCAACGTACCCCAAGCTCAATTAACACTTCTCACTCCCAAGCCCCTGTATATAGAAAGAAAGGCTAGCATAGCTGTATAGACAGCAAAGAAAGAATTTGGTAGGTAAAACAATGAGCGGGGAGGGGACAGACCTCTGCTCAGGATTCCTACTCCATCGTATAGACACCAGAGAACAAATCTAGCAGGTAATCAAAACCAAGTAAGGCAATCAATTAAGGCAGGTGATATTTCTTCTGATGAGCCCTAATGAAAGGTACTACTTGGAAATATTTCGCTAGATTTAAGGCACCTTTGCTTGTAAATTTACAATGACTTACATTTATTGATGACGACTTTGCATGTATTTGGACATTTCGATTTGGTTGATGGTTCGGTAATACTGTTTGGTCCTAGGTAGTTGGATAGATGAGTAAGGTTAAAACCTTGTTCAAGCGCACATTTATCTTAATCGCTGGATTAGGATGACAGTCCTTTTCTTCTTCTTCTCTCTCTCATTTTTTTTTTCTTGCCAAGTAATTACCTCTAAAACATTATATGTGTGAGATTTATTAAAAACACTGAGCTCAAGTTTCAAGACATACTAAGTTGAAGGGGGCACAAAATTCTATTAACTTTCTGTTCCTTGTTACAATTTGCCCGCCACTTTAGCAACTAGTTATTCTAAGTTAATTATCACTACTGTACAATTAATCGTAATTTGAAGTTTTATGAAAGATCCATCTGGGGTCCTTAAAAAAGGGAGACATCTTAAGATTAATAAATTTCCAGATTGAGTTATCTTCCACTAATGTTATAGATTTGACTGACTCGATCTTAACGAAGAAAAAGGGATAAGAGGAAATCACAAGACCCGTAACGAATTCAAATTAAAATCTAAGAAGGACCTTAAGCTATTTAAAGGGTAATTACAGCTTTCTACTATGATCGGAATAGATCTTAATAAAATACCTTAGTCAAAGGCATTAACTCAGAGTAAATTCAAAAGCGACTTAAAATTATCTGAGGGATTTAACGCTTTAATAAACCGCAGGTGTAGGCCCTCAAACGGGAAGATACGGCTCTAACTAAAAGTAGGGCCAAAACCCAAAAGAGAATTCAAAAGGCTTTAATTGACAATTCAGCTCAAAATACAAAATTAGTATATCTCAGGTTGACAAAGTGACGAAAATGTTCAATAATATTATTTTAACTTTACATTTAAAGAAACTGAGAGAAGACAGGTGGTTGCCACAGATAGCTAAAGAAAACTTACTTACCAATAAGTTCCTCTCCTTCTTAACTTGATCTTGACACAAGACAACCCCTTTTTCTCTCGGATCCGTAGAATATATTCGTTTTGGCACTTAATTTTGATTCGTTTAGTGTTTTTTTTCTTCCACCCCTTCTCTAAATTCTAGCCAATCCCTTACTATCTGTTAAATAAGTATTTTTTTTCTGATATATTGGGCCTTCTTCTTAAAACGTGTAATTTCGCAATACTTTTGAGACATTCAATTTAGTCTTTTAGCAAAACTAGACTGAATTGGATTTTTCATTATTTACTACGGTTCAAGTGTTTGAATAGTTATTATTCTTTGAAATAAATGGTTGTCAATACAATTTTACGACTTGACAATTTATTACGGCTGATATAAAAGGCGAACGTATTGTCAAGTTAAGCTAGGTGAAATAGCAGGTTTATGTTTGATTTATTTGACCAAAGAGGATTTCAACTTTTATCGAAATTGAGTTACTAAAATTACGTAAGTTTATTAAGCATAATAATAAGGCTTTCTTAAATAAGGAAGAAAAATTTGTAAGCTATTAAGATTCAAGAAATATTTATAAAATATATAACATACAAAAAGATCAAAAATGCTAAAACTGAAAAAAAAATTGAATGATAATTTCTCATTGTTACAAAATGGTCTCATTCTTGCTAATGGGAAAGTAAGCTTCCCGTAACGCTTCGTGGTTTTTTGTGTTTTTCTTATGTTCTTTTGCACTCAATGCCTTTGCAAATTCGTTGTTTACTTATAAATTGTGGTTGACAACCTTGTTCTCAGTAAACAAAAAAAACCTGTTGCATGGGCAACGCACTGGGATTCAGACTGCCGAATTGTTCAGCGGCCACCAATTACAAGAAGTAGGTGGAGTCTATTATTCTTACGTGTAGAAATCTCGTGTAACGAAATTAGTCCAAACGAATTCTCATTGCAGGAAATTCAATGGGCCTATTAATTGGTGCCAGCACACTAACTTTGATTGAGATCATTGAGTGGGCAGCTTGGAGCCTTTTAAACCTTGTGAAAAATATCAAGAGAAGGATGTATCACGGTGAAATTAGAACGGACAAATGAACAGTCTATAGTTACACGTAAATCGATTTTTGTTTGTCACCGTATGTTCGTCAGTTGAGTTTAAGTACTTCATCTGAAGTAAAAATATCTTAGTTTTTCATTTTCTTTTTAATCACGCCAAGTTTAGGAAATACCGAGATATTTTGCAGCTGTCGGTACTTGAGAATATTTTGTTGAAACCTCGTTGATGAAAATCCCAAATGTTTAAGAGAAGTGAAAAATCATTTATTATTTTTTCTATTGCTAATGACATGATATACTTTAGCTGTTCTTCTGTAAAGGAGAGTCTCCTTAATTTTCGTTCATTTCTTCGTTAAGTTTTTCAACTTTTCATATTGTATTACTTTCAGCACCTTTATCCGGGTCATATTTCCCAGTACTTTACTATGGTATTTCAATTCAATTGTTATACTTCTTTCTTCAAGTATTATTGGTGGGTTTTTTCTTGCTTTCTGCCATTCGTGTTTTATATGAATCTTTAGATTTTGCGGTGGGTTTTTAAACTTTAAATTTGTGAAAAAAAATTCCCAGGCTTCCTTGTTGGATTTTGTGACTACTTTTTTGAAGTTCGCCTTACAGTCATTAAGTTTTAAAAACTTTTTACTTTATCTGCTCTATAGAATTTTCTCTGGGCACTATTAATTTTATTGTCTCCCAGAACGTATAAACATCCTATGTTGAACAAATTTAAATTTTCTGCCGAATTATTAGTTCACAAGAGTTAGAGGGATTGGAATTTTACTATCATTAGCGGCGTTCGTTGTCGCCGTCCGTCATTTTCAGTTCAACCAAGATATTCTCGGTTATACTCTTACATTGTGTTTTATTTCGCTGTTCGCTGTTCTACAAACGTCATTCTACACTCAAAAAAAGCCTTATAAGTATTCCTCAGTCAAGTAGAATTTCGAAAACAGTAATTCTAGATACAGCACGACAAGGATTTGAGTTACTAGAGGAAAAAAGTGACTCTTCAATAAACTCCAGCTGGAAGCTAAAGCAGACGATGTCACATTAGGAGCTTCATAGCTATGTTTGGCACTTGCTACTGGTGGCAAAGAAAATTTTCTATTTTAGCATAGGGAATTATATATTTCCCTTGCAATTTCCTTCTTTCATACTCTTGTGTAAAGACGGCCTCCGAAAATAAGGATGGGATAGGGGTGAACCAAGGTTTTTAAGGTCCTGGACCCGTAGCAATTGGGATCCCTGCTTTAACAGTGATGAATTTGAGTTGAATTGATGTCAAAAGTTGTTTCATTATTAAACTAGCCTTTCAGGTGCCTGGGACAATTTGAATGTGCCTCCCCCTAAAACTTAGCATACCATACATAGCATGGGGAAATGAACTTTACTCTAATAATTTAGCCTAGTACTTAAAAAAAAGGCAAATACAGCCATGATCAGCGGCATTTCAAGTCTGATTTTATTTGAAAGGAAGGAGTGACCTTATAAAATTTACAAATTGGTACCTGATTGCAACTGAAAATGAGTAAGTTTTTTTTCAATTAGGCTACTTAGCAAAGTCTGTACAAAATCAAGATTAAAGTGAAATTTGACGCATTTTATTGTTCTTTCATCTCTATCCTATCAGAAACAAGAGCGTTATTGCTACATTTTCTCTGGTAGGAGGGAAAAATGGCGATCATCCTGCGGTTAAAATCAAAATTATGCCAATTTCTTATTAAAAACGATGTGAAGTAGTGAGAGTTTCTATTTTGGGAGGGGGGCGCTTTGTAAATAGTAGGTGAAGTATCAAACATTTTTGAAAAACACATTACTGAAAAGTTTATTCAAGCAGACCTGGAAGGCAAAATTTTCAATCCATTACTCTACTAGTTTACTTTTTACCAAACTAAATTAGAAATGCGTCATTTCAGCGATTCTTTTTTTCTCGAGATTAGTGAATATCTCGAGATTAGATTTTAGATATCTTATATTTTCTCATTTAGTCTTCCTAGTGGACATGTAAACGAATTGGCTCATCACAAAACATTAAAAATCATGGAATCGCAGAGAAGTGTATCTTTCGAAGTGGTAAGAGCTTAGATAAGGCCCCATAAAGCTTTTAGCAGCTAAAAGGCCCTTCAAAGTTTCTTTAAATCCCGCCTGAAAAGTAAACTTTTCTTATCTATGGATCTACTCGTCTACTCTTTACAGAGCCAAATTTAAAATATGATGTTTGTACGATTTGTTTCTCTCTAGATTTGCCATTTCCAAATCCGCCATGTTTGCAGAAACAGTCAATCTAAAGATGAAACAGGAATTTTGATAGGATAGGGTAGAATTTTAGATTAGTATTAGAGGGCTGACACAATTTTCTTGTATTTTCTCTCAAAATGCAGGCATTGATACCGAAACTTCTTGCAGAAACATGTTGAAGACGTAAAAACTGTGACGCATATAAAAAATAAATTTCTAGCATTCTTCAGATAAAGAATGGTACGAACTTCGATGTTAATCGAAAGGTGAAAACGAACGCAGTAACTATGAAACAGAGGTTCTAAACTGTGTTGCCACGCTTAGTAAAATTTACTAAATATAATCAAAACGGACCCAAGTTAGTAAATTTAGTAAATCGAGATCACATTTTTGGTAAATTTTTGAAAATTTTGAAAATTTAGTAAGTTTTTCAGTAAATTTACCAAAAACATGAAAAGAACAATGTTTGAAGATTTTTATGTCAAGTTTTATTCTATTAAAAAAAATTAACTGTCTAAATTAATATTTTTTTTAACTCTATGGCTTCAGTTTCAGTCCCTCCCACCTCTTCATCGTCATTGGTATATCGTGTGAAGCTTTGAAAGCCTGAAGCATGGATACAACTAATAAATTGCGTTTTTATTCAGGAATTAAATAAAAAAAAAGAAGTTTTTTCAACTGAAAGTAAAGAGCAACATTAAAACTTAAAACAAACAGAAATTATTAGGTATACGAGGGGGGTTGCTCCCTCCTCAACACCTCACTCTTCACATTAAATTTTTTCGGCATTTTTAAAATGGGTTACTTATTGTTCTAATTAACCGATCCTTGTGTGTCTGGAGTCATTTTTAAAGAATTGGGACATAATTTGAACTTTAGCGTAAAAAGTGAGGTGTTGAGTAAAAGAGTGAGGTGGGGGCAACCCCCTCATATACATAATTTATTTTTGTTCTTTTTAAGTTTTAATATTGTTCCTTACTTTCAGTCGAAAGACCTTGTTTTTTTATTTGATTTCTCATCGTTTTCTAAATAGCGCCTAGAAATCTGGTTCCATCTCCTCGGAAAAATCCCCTTCCCGCAGAAATATTCTCTGGACAATTCAATCATGGTGAAAATTTGCCCCGGACAATTACCCTTAACACCTCCACGCGTAAGATTGAGTCAGTAAAGAGAAAGCAAAACATATAAAGAAATTTCGTATAGGAATTCTGGCAAATTTCCCCAGGATACAATTTCCCCTGAAAAGTTTACCCCCTGGAAAATTCCTTCTCCATGGAAAATTCTCCCTGCGCAAATTCCTCCCAGCGAAAAAAAAATGTTCTCCTCTTCCCACCCGAAAATGTATGCATACTTCCCAAAATACTAATGCTAAACATATATTATACGTAAACAATGAGAAAATTTTATAACTTAAAAAACTTTCCCCTGGGGCTTTGAGGGGTTATGTTATCTCCAAATTCATAGTAACTACGCCTTTCAACTATCATGGGCACCCATAGGCTGAATTCCAGGGGGGGGCAAACCTCGTCTAATTGGCATTTTTAATGCTATATAATTGAGATCTCAGAACAAAAATATAAAAATAAGGCAGCATCATTCAGCCAGGGGGGGGGGGGGGTCGGTAGCCCCCTCCCCAATATGGGTGCCCATGTCAACTATGCTGAACAAAAGAGCAGTCTCACAATTTTGATCATACTATTTTGGAAAAAAGGGGCATGACAGGGGGCCTAGTTGCCCTCCAATGTTTTGGTAAATTAAAAAGAGCCCTAGAACTTTTAATTTCAATTAGAATGAACCCTCTCCTGATATTCTAGGCCCAGAGGGTCGATACAGTTACCACAGGAAAAAAAATAAACACGCATCCGTGATCTTTCTTCTGGCAAAAGTACACAATTTTTTATCTTTGTAGACAAGAGCTTGAAACATCTACAATAGGGTTTTCTGATATACTGTATCTGATAGTGTGATTTTCATCAAGATTTTTGAATTTTAGGGGGTCTTTCCTTCTTTTTTGAAAAATCACCGTTTCGAAAAACACGAAAACCTTTGATGGATTATAATTAAACTTAATAAGGCTTATATATTTAAAATCAGCATAAAAATCCAATTCTTTTTATATATCTTTTTGTATCAGAATTACGTTTTTTAGAGTTTCGGTTACTATTGAGCAGGGTCGCTCCTTACTTATAGTTCGTTACCACAACTTCTTTGATCAATTCTTCAATCAGTAAGGTATTTTTACTGACAGTTTTAAATATAATAATAGGTGTGTTCGGTGCACGAAGGCACATGGTCAGTTTTTGCAAAAAAGTGCAGTTTTTTTTTTTTTCATCCTGCATTCGAAGATTTTCATATGTTTGCTAAGGTTGATTTGTGATTCCTTTTAACAATTGATATGGAGAAGATAATCATTTTAATGCATAAGGTCCCTGTAAGGATGGTAATCTTTAGGTAGTAAAATAAATATATTTATGTCGAAGCCTCATCATCAAAAAGAATTGGCCAGCTAAAAAAAAATGCTAGAATCATCTGAATTTTTCCCTTGACGGTAGTTTCTTGTTTGTCGTGCATCGGAAACTACCAATAACATTAAATTACAGTCTACTCAGACAGCAAATTAATGTCTAATATACGGAGCGGCACAAATCAACAGAAGGATTGATGCATTCGAGGTTCTTGAGAGCTTCATTGATTCCATGACATTATCCCGTAAGGAAATGGTAAGAAAGAGCCTTCAAGTACAGCTAAGGGTTACTAGGCAGGGTGTTGCTCCCAATCCGTTTCCGGTGGAATATTTTCTTCTGACAAGATACCTTATAGTGGTAAGACAACTGCTGCCGCTTTGAATTCATTTCTTGCAGGCACAAACAGACAGCTGTTGTCCGACTCAGTCAAGTCCACAAGAATTGATTTGAACAAAGAGGACAGTTGTTTATCGACTGGTGAAAATTCGCAGCAGGTCGCTGCTTCTCTTTCTCGGACTGTCGTGACCGACCCCCATCGGACAAAAATAGTCTAGTAATAGACTTAAGAAGGAGTAATAAAAAAGAGACCCTTCAACGTGGACTTTGGCTTCTCTATTGCGCAAGCGCGCTCCTCCCCTCAACCATTCAGAATTAGCTCCACGCTTTTTAGGGTAAAGAAATATTCCATTTCCTGTAGCTCCAACGAGCAACGAATCGATGTTGTCAGCTTTTTTCCTCTCATATGTAGTAAATTTTTTCAGAGCAGGCGGCAACACTGGCTGTAAGTGACGATGTGTTTCGGGAAGAAGCCGAAAAATTTTGGATTTATAGAGAGCCCATTAAAGAGGAAAGTAGTATTCAGTGAATGATTTTTTATGTTATTATGATAAGTTGCTAAAAGAGAAGGAGAAAGAGGTTTTTGGTCAAAGGTCTCAGAACCGGATCCTTGATTTGTATGATTATGGTACCCCACCTCCTGATCTATGTCACCCAGTCAGACACCTGGCTATTAGTATATTCAGGCTCAGAACAGGCCATGCTCGAATTAGGAGTGTATTATTTAAATGGAAGTCAGTAGACTCACCATTATGTGAGGTCTGCAATGTAGAAGAGGATGTTAGACATATTTTAATGTATTGTAAAAAGTATGAGAGACAGAGATTGCCACTTAAAAAAGCGTGCCTAAAGTATTTTGGTGCATTCACGCTCAGAAGTATCCTGGGCCATGCACAGGCACCACAATGGGCTAGGAAAAAATCTGTGGAAGTACTAGGCCGTTTTATTGTAGATACTAAGCTACACTTAGAGCTGTAATTTGTATTAATAATTGTATATATAAATATTATTGCGCATTATTTTAATATTGTACATGTAAATTAGTGATATGTAAGCTATATGTATGAGTATGTGTATCTATTGCAAGCCAAGCTCATCAGTTTAAATTGCCATATCAGCCAGTTGTGTTTGAATTGTAAATATGGAGGCTCATTTGTGACACCATTGGACAGAGTTGAATACAGCCTGATATTGGCTTATTGTTTTGTTTTTTTTTGCCTTGAGATTCTTCAAAACCCCTCCCTAACCACAGTGACAAAGGCCAGATGGCTTTTTTAAATTATTTGGCCCTTGGTCATGACAGAACAACCGCTGGACAGCCGAAATTTTGACGTGGAATACCTTCATCCCTAATGGGTCTGATGAAATCATGGAGACGTGCACAATGGGCAGCTTGCCCAGGAGTGCTATAAACAAACAAACAAACAAAAGAGGAAAGTCGAGTGATCTATTAGGAGATAAAACAGTAAAAGCCTGTCTTGGTGTAAGTTTTAGTGGTTCCATTCTTGATAAGAAAATATTGATCAAAGTAAATGCACCACTTGATGCCTTTTTATATACTCTCTTCAAATATAGATTAATAATCATTTATTAGGCTAGTTATGTATGCTTATTTGCCATTAAATTAATGAAAAGAAAAGTGTTATGTTTTAACTTAGGGTAAAACCCCTAGTACTTGGTCAGTGCCTAACCATTAAATTAGTCCTATTAATCATTAATGATTAATGGTCAGTCCCATTAAATTAATGAGAAGAAAAGAGTTATGTTTTAACTTAAGGTAAGACCCCTAGTACTTGGTCAGTGCCTAACCTTGGCCAGATATTATTGTTAAAAAGTATTTTTCCTATACATTGACAGCTGGGTCTTAATCTTAGACATTAGGCCTATGTGTATAAGGTTAAATAGTTGTGATTGACTGATGGTTAGGACTAGTCAGTTTGGATTGGCTGACTAAAATCTTGGAAAACATCTGGTTTTTTAGCATTTGAATTTAAACAAAAGTTACCTCTAGGCCTCAGCCTATTTAAATATAATTATTTTATTTCACAACACTTGTTTTAGATTGAATCTATCCAAGGCTGACTGTGTTTGTGATTAGGATATGTTGTTCTAACTTTAAGATCCTGTGCCAAAGATTAGGGTAAAATTCTACTTTAGTTACTTTTGGCTATCTTGGAAAGGGGTTAAAGTTAGGGAAATGAAACTTTCAGGGATGGGTCTGCAGGCTAAAGTATGGCCTGGGAAGGTGTTTTGAAGTACCTACCTAAATTCCTTGTCCCTCTAGAGGGCCCTGAAATTTTACCTTAATTTTACCTATTGAAATTTGAACAAAACAACATTTTACCTTAATTTTCCGTTATCAGTTTCTTTTTCTCTGGTTTTAGTTCTAAATTGCAATTCCTGTTATTTGAGTAGAATTTTAAGTCATATCAATGTGTTTTTTTCAAAATTTAGGAAATGTATTTACATATCTTTAAAACCTTATAAATTAGGACAGAGCAAAGTTGTGAAGCTGAAAATAATTTTGTTGTACTTCATTTAAGCAGGAGATCTATTTTGCAAGGTTTTACTTTCATAACATATAGATTTTTAAGGGTCATCAAAGGTCTGGACCCTCTAGAGGGAGAAGGAGTGGAGGTAGGTACTTCAAAATATCTGCCAGGATATACTTTAGCCTGTAGAAAGTTTCATTTTCCTAACCTAACCCCTTCCCAAGATAGCCAAAAGTAGCTAAAGTAGAATTTTACCAAGATTAGAAAGCATTGTCTAAGATCTGGCTTAGCTTTTAAATGTGTAGCCAAGATTAGGCTCCACTGTTATCTATTAGTATATTTGAAATTATGAGTATTGTATATGTTAAAATATTCTAGCTAATCACATACTTGTTAAAAAGATGTTGACACACCCAATAATGAAACAATCCACTTTCTAGTCATTTGATAGAGATTTTACAATGATTTAGTTGTCAAAGAATGAATTAGCTGGCTGAATACTAGGCCTAGTTATCATATCTACCCTAGTCTATAGATAGTTTAGGGAATGTATTTGACAACCTTTGAAGTGGCCAACTGCTTAGGTAGATCTGTTCCCAGATATAGCCCTATGAATACATAAAAACTAAAAGAAGACAATGAAACAATGAAATTCTTACTTTAGTAGGTAAATTTGCCAAATGCTCTGAAGAAGGGCACTTTCTAGGACATGAAGAGAGGCATTAATAGATTGCTAATTTTATGTTCTTTTTATGGTTAAAGTTGTGTTTGTTACAATTCATCCCCAGCCCCCAGATGGTCCTGTATATAGCCTTAGGGTATATAGGCTATCAAAGTAAAAAAAAGAACAAAATTCTAACACAATGAAATTCTCACTTTATAATATGTAGCATATTTATTTTAATCAAATTATCATGTTTCCTTCTGTTATTTTTCTTGTTTTGAATTCATTTAAGGAC
Organism: Artemia sp. Qi Xiang Cuo; assembly: GCF_049724085.1. Taxonomy (NCBI): domain Eukaryota; kingdom Metazoa; phylum Arthropoda; class Branchiopoda; order Anostraca; family Artemiidae; genus Artemia; species Artemia sp. Qi Xiang Cuo. The sequence goes on from NC_142794.1 coordinate 62,617,025, forward strand.
GTGTTTTTATCCATTATTCAGTACAATTGCTCAAGCTAACCAGGATATCTCAGTATATGTAGTAAAACTACTTTTACAATAGATCAATCAATAAAAAGAGTAGCTAATGAATATATAATTAGAGCTATTCTTAGTATATAAGTATAGTTCTAATGTATACATCAGAGGAGAGGGGAGGGGAGGGCACATTGTCAGGTTAATGGCTATTGTGTTGAAAATGAGCATAAAATAAGGAACTTAATGGTACCATTTTATTTTATGTTAGTTCTGTATATAGCCTTGGACTATGTAAGGAGGGGGGGTTATAAATTGTTGCAAATGGAAATTTATTCATAAAATTAACAACCTAAAATATCTCTCTTTTTGTTCTTTTTTTTCAAATTCACTCTATAATATTCAGGATGTTTCTATTAATCAGATTATTGTATTTTGTTTCATTTTTATCCATTTTTTAAATCAATTCAGATAATAGTTTGGTAAATAGTGTACTCAGTTACAGACAAAGATAGATTCCAGAGTCTAGAAAGCTACTTGTTATACAACACATCAAGAGCTGAAAAACAACAACAAAGAAATATATTATTATAGCTACATGTAGGACCATCAGGGTGGGGCAGGTGTGGGGTGAAATGTCATAAAAAAACAATGATATTTAGAAAGAGCAGAAAATAAAGAATATAATGGTACCCTCTTTGTTTTGGTACCTTTCTGTATAGAGAGTAGAACCTCTAAGCTGATGCCACTATCTCCTATTCTGAACTAAACATTTAGCTGTACAGTCTAATGGCAAAATCCTGTCTAAAATGGGTAATATATTTATTTAAAAAATCATAATCAAAAGCCCCAAAGGGCTGGATTCAAATTTTGGGATCAACAAACAATAACATAAAGAAAAACTTAAAGAAACAACAGTACACATAAAACTGACAAAAGAATAAAACAATGATGCATTGATTATTGTTTAAAACTGTTGTTTTATCAAACTTGTCATAAGAAAATATAAGTATATACAGTAATAGGCCATGACATGCTAAAAGAAAAGCAGGTAAGCTCAATTAGTGTTTTTTTTTTTTTTTGCATTGTCATTTGATAATGATTGCTCATAAGAATAATTTCATTTCTTCAGAATAAAAACATCAGCGTAATGGCAATGATCTTTGCTCTCCTATGTTATTGTAAATAGTATCACTATTCTATTTTGCCACATCAAAAGCTAATAACACTCCTATATTCTTAATATTATTTACTAGAGAGTAAAGTTTTTTTTTTTTAGTCATAATGTTTTATTATTTTCATATGACCCTGTTAACAATTCATTGTTTATATTGTGATAATTCTATGCTCCCCTGCCCCCCTCCAAAACAAAAAATTATTTTCAAAACTCACTGTATCATACCTATAGCAGATATCACCCAGGAACACTGTAGTTATGTAAAATTACAGCCATATAGGACTACATCTGGCTAAAATTTTCATAAATGAGGTTTTTAATTGTAATAATTATGGTTGCACCTGCAGTCTAGTTAAGAGTCAATCAGTACATAGTTGTAAAAACAAAATAGTTTTTAAAGAAACGGTCAGGTGGTAAATATTTTACATGTAACTTTACTTTAAAATAGTAAATTTTGGTTAGGTTTGATGGAATTGTAATTTGTAATTACAAAAAACAAATTATGGTAATTGCAAAAAATTGCAACTTAAATTGTAGGTGTGCAGTTAAAATTGGCATTGTCAAAATCCTTAACAGGAAGTTCATAGCTCCCCACCTTGAGCAATAAGGAAAGACAACATTTTTGTATGGGTGATGTTTATGTGTCTCTGTTTTTCACCAGAGGTGGTTGTTACAAACAAGTACTCATGGAATGTAAGGAGAAGGCTTGTTTGAATGGATATCTAAATATCAAGGGCTTTTTTTAGATATTAGAAGAGATCAAGCAACAGAAAAGTGCTGTCTTCAGCTATTTTGTGCTGCAAAAGATCAATTTTGGCCAAATGTTAGAAAACGAAAACTTTTAGATAGCCAAACAAACCATTATGGTCTGAAAGCCTGAACTGGAGATTCACAGTTCCCTGTCTTAAAAATCAAGTAAAATTTTAGCAGTAGTAATATGTAACCATTGTGTCTCCTTTTTTCTTTTCTGTCCAGGGATGATGACATAGAACTAGAGGCCATAGATATTTGTGAGGGGGCTCATGTGAATAGAATAGTTTTAGGGCCTTCCCTAAGTCAAGAAAGAGATAGTGAAACAACAAAGTACCGTTCTGTGCTGTAAAGCAACAATTTTGGCCAAATAAAACCAAACAGCCAGTGAGTGAAAACTCAACTTTTTAAAGACTGTTTATAAAATTGATCCCATGCCCCCTCCTTCTAAAAAAAAAATAAACAAAAGACTCTTAGTTCACTTGTGCCTTCCAAAAGCCAAAAGAATTTGATGAACTGGGGCAAAATTTGTCTTTGTCATATACTTTAGAGTTTAATGAATTTCATGTATTTTAGTATTAATGCATATGTGCAAGTGGGTTTTGGGGGTATGTAAGTTGGAAAAGGTCCACAAAGTCTATATGACAAATTTGCACATCAACTAATGCTGACCTATTTTTTGTATGATTGCCTAAGTTTAATAAGAGCTTTATGTTAGGCTTATTGTATATATTCAAAAAAAATAAAAACTTAATTCAAAAAACACACTTTTATGACAGAAGTAAAGTGCAAAGATAAAACTTATGTTGGAAGTAAAGTCTGAAGACAAAACCGACTCATAATATTTTGTATATTTGTAGAATGGTGAAGATTAGTGCTCTACCAAAAACACATAACCCATGCCAAAAAAAAGAATATTATTTATGGAGCAAAAAGTCCTTAGACAAAAAAAAATAAAAGCCTAATTTATAAAGCTCTTTGCAATGTTTTACCAGCCATGGCATGGATAAATTTTAGCATTAAATTTAAATGCATAAAAAAACTCAAGCAAAAAAACTGAAATTTTATTTTTGTAGAAAAAAGTCATTTAGCAGCCTACAAAAAGATATGCTTCAGATTTTTCCCCTAAAAATAATTGTCAAGCAATGCCAAATTAAGCAAACTCAAATCAGAAGGAACATTATAGCATTGCCTATAGTAAAGGCCATAAGGCTTCAATGTTTTATTTTTTCTCAGATGCATTTCATATGGGGTGGTCATATAAATCTGGGAATGGGCTCATTTGATTTTAAGTCAGAAGTTCTAGTGGTGTTTGGAAGAGTCAAAAGTGATTGCAGGGCAACTGTTCCCCCTGCCCCAACCCTCTTTTCCTCAAAAGTATTCAATCAAAATTTTGAAATAGCCATTTTGTTTAAAATAATGCAAAGATCAAATATTTATTCCTCTAGGGTTGGGCCCCCCCTCCCACGAAAGAAATGGTCCACCTCCCATGCTCTTTTTTCCCCTATTGCTTCTGATCAAAATTTTGGAATAACCATTTTGTTCAAAATAGTCCAAAGGTCAAATAACTATAGCTCAGGGCTTGACACCCCCCCCCAGGGCAAGGACTATAAGTTATGCTAGTTGCCTGTTGTTAAAATATAAGGTTTTGTATGGAAGGGGTGGTTGTATAAACTTAGTAGGGGGCTGATTTGATTAGAAATTTAAGGTTCTAGTTTCTTTTTAAAAGTCGAAAGTGATCAGAGGGTACCCCCCCCCCTCCCCCTCATGCCCTTTTTCCCTAAAGGCATCCAATCATAGTTTTGAGGTAGCCATTCTATTCAAAATAATTCAAACATCAAATAACTATAACTTAAGGGTAGTCAAATCCCCCACAGCCCCTGGGGCTGTGACTTATGCAAGTTGGCCATAGTTAACATATAAGGTTTTTGTGGAAGGTTTGGTTCTATAAACTTTATAGGGGGCTCATTCGATTGGAAATACAAGAATCTAGTTCTTTTTTTAAGAGTCCAAAGTGATCAAAGGGCAACCAGCCCCCCTTGCATGCCCCTTTTCCCCAAATACATCTAGTCAAAACTTTGGGATAGCTAACTCTGTCCAAAATAGTCCAAAGGCCAAATAAATATGCTTCCAGGATTTACTCCCCCCCCAGTGGTTGGGGCAAGGACTTTAAGCTATGCAAGTTGCTTGTAAGCTATTCAGGTTGCATAAACATATAAGGTTTTTTATGGAAGGGATGGTTTTATAAAATTTGATTAGAAATTGAAAGTTTTAGTGCCCTTGTTAAGAGTCAAAAGTGATCAAAGGGCAACCAACCCCCCTTCATGCCCTTTTTCCCCAAATGCATCAGGTCAAAAGATAGCCATTTTATTCAAAACAGTTCAAAGGTCAAACAACCATGCCTCCAAGGTTGGTACACTTCCTCTTAGTTTCTGGACAAGGTCTATAAGCTATGCAATTTCCCAATTGTTAATATATAAGGATTTTTATTGAAAAGAAGGGTATGTTTGATCCCAGGGCTCCAAAAAAGCTTTAGGTATTAAAGTTAAAATTTAAGGAAATGTTCAGAAGGGAGCCGAACATAATCAAAACACACTATTTGCTTGTTGGTTGTGAAAAGGGAATATCAGTAATATCTAAAGAACAACAGAAAATATTAAGTTGAAAATATCAGGGTATGTGGAGACGTTGAAGAGAGATTTCAGGGTAACCAGTTCTCACCTCCTCTTTGCTCTTTTTAGGTACACCCCTCTACTCGAAATTTGAAATTGTCTTTGTATTCAAACTAGTCAAAAGGTCTAATAGCTATACTTTCAGGAATACCATGCCCCCATAGCCTCAGGGCAAGGACTGTAAATTATGCAATTTGTCCATTTTTTATATGCAGGATTTATCATTAGGAAATGGGAAAATATTCTATTCTGGGTTTATCCGAAAAGGCTAAGGGTATTGAGGTGAAACCTAGGAAAATCTTGAGGGGTATGTTATTCTGAATCAAAAGGCATCCAGTTTATCAAAAAGAGGATCTGCAGTATTCTAAGAATGGCTGAAGGTATTGAGTTGAAACTTTCAGGACATTTTTTCTCGGGGGGGGGGGGTGTGGCTGGAGGGCCGCCAACCCTCTTCCATGCCTTTTTAGTTGCTATTTCTCCAAAAATATTTGATCAAATTTTAAATAGACATCTTATTCAAAAACTTAAATAACTATGCATATGGGGATGTCATAACCCTAAAGCTATAGACAGAGGTGCTGAACACAATAAAACACACTGTGTTTGGGCTGATTGTCAGACGGATGTATCATCAATATCTAAGGAATAGCTGAAGTAGTAAGTTGAAATATCATGAGATGTTGGAGTTATTGGAGGGTAATAAAACTCGATTTTGTTCAAAAGAGTTAAAAGTTCTAGTAACTGTACTTATGAGGATGCAATCCTGGGAATAGGAATAGCCAAATTTTGGAATAGCCATCTTGTTCAAAATAGTTGATAAAGTATAAGTTGTCTGGTGTTTATATACAAGGCTGGTTATAGGGGAAAGGTGGCATGTTTGATGCAGAGTCTCCAAAAAAGCTAAGAATATTATGTCAAGGGGATTGTCAAACAAGATCAAAGCACACTATATGCAGGAGGGTTTTTGAAAGGGCACAACAACAATATCTAAGGAACAGCTAATGGTGTTAAGTTGAAACTTTGAAGGCATATTGGGAGGCATTTGGAAAAAGGAACAAAGGGAAGCCCCCCTCTCCCCTTTTGCCCTTTTAAATTCTCTTCTTAATATGTATATAGATTTTAAAAAGCCATTTCATTCAAAATAGTCACAACACCTAACCTATGCCTCTGGGGATGCTATATCCCCAAAGCCCCTGGGGAAAGAATGTAAATTATTGCAATTTGTTGATTTTCTACATGCAGAATTAATCATTAGAAAGGAGGGAATGTTTGATCCTGGATGTTTCCAAAAAGTTCAAGGGCTTTGAGGCAAAATTTCAGGAAATGTTAAGCTAAATCCAAAGAAACTATATGTATCCAAGTTATCAAAAAGGACTATCTGCAATATCTTAGGAACAGGTACAGATATTAACTCGAAACTTTCAGGGCAACTACTACTACTGCTACTATGGCTGCTGCAAATGAGACTGGTTGTGATTGCAACTGTGACTACTGTGTGTGTGGGTATTTTTGGAAAACCAACACAAATAATCACTACCCCCTGGCATGGGTGCACTTCCCCATTATGAAAGCCCTAGATAACTAGAGATGTAATACTAAAAGCATATACTAAACCGCTATAAAGACTTCCATGCAACCCCATGTAGTTTGTGCAAGTTATTTGTAATCCCAATGTAACCAATTGTACAAAGACAAATTTTCCTGCTCTTGAATGTGTTGGAAACAAATAAAAAGTAGGCCAGTAAGCACAGTTATATAACCCCTCACCCCTGAAGATGAACATATTTACAATTCCTGCTTCAAATTCACTCTTCATGTAAAGGAGCTATTCCTAAAATATGTTATTTAATGTATGTTAGTGTCTTTACTGTACACACCAGTTGTATAAACTTCTTGGACCTATATTGCAGAAGTTAGGGGGGCTGTAGAATAGGGATAAGTCTTTGAAAATCCATCCTTTCAGTCCCCTTAGCCCAAGGTATATGCCTCATAAGTTTCAAGCAGTTTTGGGCGCAACTGTGCAAAGGTCAGAAAATGGGGTACACCTCTTAAAATTATCATTCTCATGTCTCTTGGCTCAAAGTGTTTACTCCATAGGTCTCAAGCCAATCTGTAAAAAAAAAAAAATACTCTTTCTGTTAGAAATGTTAGTGGTGTGGGTGGTATCACAGTGGTTATGAACCCATTCTCCATCTTAAATACATGAAATTGAAAATTTCTTGCACACTTCCTGTACAAAAAAGGCTAACTTGCCTACCGTTGTACTAAAAGTTTGATGGTGCAAGGGGCAAGGGAGGTGGGAGAGGTTGTATGCCTCCAATAATACTTATACTTGTGGAAAATCGTTTCACAATTCTGCCTCAAACAAGGTGCAAGATCCAGGTATATCTGCTAAAAATTCAGTGAGGAGTGGAAAGGAAGGGGGGGCAATATTGTTCTTCCCACATGGGAAAACAATAATTACAAAAAGTTGTGACATGCTGATCTTTCTGCTAAAAGTTGGAGTTGACAGAGTCCTACTTTGATCCTTGAATCACAGAGATCAGAAATCCTTGTGTCAGGTGGAAACAAGGACTCACTTTATGTCCTCAGTAATGCAGATTGCAAATCCTTACATGACTCCTCTTCAAACAAGGTACAACATACCCAACTTTCTGCAAAAAAAAGTTGTCTTTGAGAGAAGGGAGTGTTAGAGCATGGACCCACTTAATGTATCCAATTTTAATTATTGTGAATCCCTATAGGCCTATGATTCTGGATTAAATAAGGCTCCACATGCCCATCTCTCTATTAAAAAGTTTGCAGTGTAGAGAGGCCAGTGACAAACAGGAAAAGCAGTTTAAAATGTGATCTTGGTATGGCAGTCCCACCTCCTAATATCCCATCTCAGAAAAGAGCAAAGTGAAAGCAGTTTTTTCTTAGCAAAGATACAATTATTAAAGATAAGGATGCATGCATGATAGCATTCCTTATGCAAAACAAGAAATGAAAAACTCAATCAAAACCAAAAATTGCTTCTGATGGTAGATGACAGCAGTTTGGGACTCATTGGAAAGTATCCTCTCTTTGGATCTCTAAATTTCTCTATTTAATGTTCTAAGTAGATATGTTACCAATAGAGCCACGGAGTCATAATACATCTCGTGAAAACGCCAAGTGTAAGAAAAAATGTTTTAGAGAAGGCTATGTAAGTATATATGTCCACAAACGCTTTTTGATTGCGTGATAATGCAAGCAAAACAGATATCCATCCCCATAAATTGACCTATTTTATCTGCTGATAACTGTATTTTGTCTAATCTTGGTTTGTCTATCTGTTGAATAACTATTTTGTCTAATCTGTTGAATAACATGACTTATGTCCATTAGGCTACAAAAGGCATCCATTTTTCAGACTGGAGTAAATATTTTTGAAACCATAGCCTGCTTGTTATTTGGTCACTGAGAATAAAGTGGGCTTCAATTTTATCTCTTTAGACCCTCTTAAAAAAAATTGGCATGTTTGAACTGTAGCACGCTAAAATTGTACATTACTTATTGTAAAAAGCAAATGTATGAATGTTTGCTGGTTTGAATCCTCATTCACCTACAGCTATAAACCTGAAACAAACTGTTTGAAAATCTTTGTAATGATGAAACTGGTGCAACTGAATGAACTTCTGGTACTAGCAAAATATACTCAGGCTGAAATATACATCAAGCTTGTAATTTAAACAGAAACTAGACAGTTTATAATGTTATGCTCTGTTTTAGTTGTTTGTTTTTTTCAACTAAGCTAAACTTAATTTCTATTCATACACCTTGGTGAGGTTCTCCATCCCATCCTTACATGTAACTATCTTTACACTGGATACACAAAGACCTGCACTTTCCTCATGCCTTCATGGCATTTGGATTTCTATTTTTAGCTGCAGGTCAGATTTGACTACAGCTGATGCAAACATTTGCTGTGCATACAATACCACTTCTAAAAAATGTGCATTACAATAAACAATTAGCTTTTGACTGTTTTACAATGGAATTTCGTATTAAATAAAGATAATTACTAAAATACGCATGGTCTTTGATCAAAAAGCATGGTCTTAATGATTGTAATTAGAGAAAAAGAAGTTAGTCATATGGTTATGCAACTGTTACTGTCCAGGAATCTTTCACCAACATTATCTTATTGGCCTTCTCCTTCATAGTTATAAATTGATTATTGTCAGTTATTGGCATTTTTTTTTTACTGCTACTTGACAGTTATTGGTCACCAGTACTATTTTATTTACTTTTTCTATAATCAGTTATCATTAAGTTATTGTCAGTTGTTTACATTTCTTATGGGTGATGTGGAAATGGGCCTTTAGTGTTTGCTAGTATCTGGTTTACTGAGCAAATCTTTTATAAGCAATTTTGTCCATATTTGCACTTGAAAATTGGTGTGCACACTTTCCATATTTCTTAAATTCTGGTAAACTTTAAATCAGTGACTTATCTTTTTGTATTTTGGTAAGGTGACAATTAATTGGAAAAATTGGAGTTCTTCAAAGAGTTTCTTCTAGATTCAGATCAAGTAAATACTCCAAATTGGTGAAATAGTTCCACTTTATAACTTAGCTTTGCATATAACATGTTCTTTGGTTCCAATATGACTGTTACTTGGACTTTTTCAAGACTGGATAGTCAATTTTTTATGCAGCAGTACTACTGTATTAGCTACCTTATTATGATTCAAGTAAATTGAATATTATGGAAGTGATTGCTATCACTCAACAATACTTGTTTTTGTTTGTCTTGTGACATTTTTTATTTGTACTACTTAAGAGAGCTCAGTTGCACCTTCTACATTTAGTTTTCAGCATGTTGTAGCCTTTTCAAGTTTGATTAAAACTTGATTCAGTTGGCCTTTCCATTACATGGGAAACTCCATTGAACAATTTATTTCAAATTTCTGGTACCCATAATGGTATAAACAAACGAAAATTAATTTATCCCGACGTTGTATTTTTGGTTTCATGTATCATAGTTGTTTCAAATTCAATGAAACTGCTTGTCACTACACAAATGTAAAAAAATAAAAACAAAAAAAAACGCGGATTTCGTGTTTTTGATTCTTTATCTGAAAATCCCCTTTCTCACTGGTCATAGAAGAAGTGTTGATGTGCTCTCTAAAAACTTTTTGAAGATATAACATGTTGACATGGTATAGGCAAGTTGCAGTGGTTAAAGTGGCTTTTATCGGCTCATGCACTGGCTGCTGTCAGTTTTGCACTCCAAGAACTCACAGGCGTAACATTTGAGACTTGTGAGCAGTAGAAAGACGCTGGGGTGACAAGAATGAAACGGAACTTTAAAGATGCTGAAAAGGTTGTCCATTTTCTTCCAGATTTTCCACCTTTTGGTGAGGAGCCATCTCTCAGGAATATAGTAACTTGTGAGATAGCTATTGAGCAGGTGGACATAGACGAGGCTGAACCAATAGGTTTGGAAATCCTAAATGACATGACTCGAAAAGATTGAAGATATAACATGTTGACATGGTATAGGCAAGTTGCAGTGGTTAAAGTGGCTTTTATCGGCTCATGCACTGGCTGCTGTCAGTTCTGCACTCCAAGAACTCACAGGCGTAACATTTGAGACTTGTGAGCAGTAGAAAGATGCTGGGGTGACAAGAATGAAACGGAACTTTAAAGATGCTGAAAAGGTTGTCCATTTTCTTCCAGATTTTCCACCTTTTGGTGAGGAGCCATCTCTCAGGAATATAGTAACTTGTGAGATAGCTATTGAGCAGGTGGACATAGACGAGGCTGAACCAATAGGTTTGGAAATCCTAAATGACATGACTCGAAAAGATGCATACATTTACGCTTTCAAGAGACCAACTGCTGTTACTCTGATAGTGCAAAGTAACATGAAGTCAGCAGTAGATCTACCTACCATATATCCTGCAAGTGTACCAGTTACTAGCCAATAATGCCCTGCCTATTGTTATGACTGTGGTCGATTTGACAAAATTCCAACTCACTTTTGTAATAGGAGAAGATACAGACTTCTAAGTCCTTTTATTGTACTACAAGTGAGTGAGACTATAAACCAATATTTTTCCATTCCAAGTCAAAGGCATGGAAAACTGAAAGATATCTGTGGGATATCTTAAAATACTGTTTATAAGTTTTTTGGGGGGAAAGGGGGTCGGGTCATGGAGGGAGGCCCTGGGGTCAGCTCCCTTGATTTTTGGAATAAAATATCGTTAATAAGGTTTTTTGTGGGGGGGGGGAGAGTGGACCAGGGGTCACTTCCCAAGATTTTTTAAATAAAACATTGTTAATAAGTGTTTTGGGAGGTAGGGCGTCGAGCCATGGAGAAAGCCAGAGGTTAGCTGCCATGATTAATCATTGATAATTTTTTGGGGAGGGGGAGGGGGATTGGGCCATGGAGGACAAGGGGTCAACTCCCATAAGTTTTAGAAAAATATTGCTGATAAGTCTTTTATAGTGGGTTTGGGAGCTTGGCTTATGTGATCTTTGAACTGTTTTAAAAATGCCCGCATTAAAAACCCCATATGCCCCAGGAACATAACATACAACACTTGTCCCCGGTCTGTATGGGTTATGTTGACCACCCTGGAGTTTTTGTTTTCAGATCTTTAGACTTCTTTCAATAAATAAATAAAAAAACAAGTTTTTTTAACTGAAAGTAAGGAACGACATTAAAACTTAAAACGACCAGAAATTATTCCGTATATGAAAGGGGCTGTCCCCTCCTTGACGCCTCGCTCTTTACGCTAAATTTTTTCATTGTTTGAAAAAAATAGAGTTGTGAGAAAGTCAAACTTTAGCGTAAAGAGCGAGGCGTTGAGGAGGGGACAGCCCCTTTCATATACGGAATAATTTCTGTTTATCTCAAAAATTTGTTTGGATGGATTTTGGGTAAAGAGGGCAGGGAGTTGAGTTGCCATCCAGTCCCTTTTGACTTATCAAAAGGGAACTAGAACTTTCAATTTCAAATTGAATGAGCCCCCTCCGAAGTTTATACAACGATCCCTTTCATAAAAACCTTATATGCTTCCAGGGCATATTAGATTAGATTAATTTATTTCAAAACGACCTAGCTAACCGTGATCTATAGGTAATCGCCCGCGCTAAAATATAAATTCATTGATACAGGGGAGTTACTACAAAGTATTTCAACATTCTTATAAAATAACTTATAAATTTCGAAGTTAATTTTAAACTTCTTATTAACACATACTAATGAACATTCTCATAAAACACCGAAAAAGAAAGAAAAGAAAAGAAAGGAAAAAAGGAAGATAATAACAAAAGAAAATAAATGATAACATGTATCTTCAATATCTGAATCATGGTTCCTCACCCCCCCCCCCTAAGAAATTTTTTTTATTCTTTGTTTAAACAAATGCTTGTGTTCAGCCGCCTTAACATTATGTGGGGGGAAATTCTATACCCCCTTACCCAGATGTTTCATTTGAAATCCAGTTCGACTTCCACTCCTATACTCTGTCACTAGATTATTAGCATTCGTTGTATAATAATCATGCAAATCACTATTTTGTTGAAAAAAATCTGAAAACACCAATGGACACACTTCATGCAAACACTGGTAAGTCAAAACTGCAGCCTGGTAGTCACGAACTTGTCCCACATCTATCACCTTTAATTTCCTAAAACATGCTACTGTTTTTTTTCAGTTTCTTTAGCATAGCCCCCTATTAAACAGACTGCCTTATTCTGTATTACTTGTACACGCCTAAAATTACCCAAAAATTGTTAGCCCATAACACACAGCCATATGATATATAGTGGCTAATAATTGCATGATAAAGAAGCAACATCACCCGACCTGGTACAAAGTGCTTCAGTCGACATATAATTCCAAGGCCTCTGGCAACTTCTGATACCACAAGATAACTGTGACGTTTCCATGTTATATTGAAGTCTAGGTAAAAACCTAGATACCTCATTAAATTAACCTGTTCTAGAGAATTGGCAGAAAAAAATATTCGCCCACCTATATCTATGGGCTTACCAATTCGACTAAAGGCCATAAAACTTGTCTTTTTTACATTAACCCCCAATATACTTTAAGAATTAAACACACTTAAACCATTTAATAACATATTTACTTTATTTATTAAGTCATCCACAGAAACACCACGAAAAGAAATAGTAGTGTCATCTACAAAAGATATAAGACGCAAATCACGAAGGTAAAATCTCATAGTATGTACATAAACCAAATATAAAAGCAGCCTTAGCACAGAACCCTGCGGAACCACGATTCGCAAGATATGAACTAGAAGTTACACTATCAATTACCACCTTTATTGACCTCCTCTTAAAAAAAGAATAAAACCAATTCAAACAAACCCCTTTAACCCCTAAAAGCTTTAATCTATTTGATAAAATGCTCAAATCAACTGTATCAAATGCCTTTTCGAAATCTGTAAAAACAGTGAGAGGCATTTTCCCACTATCAAGACACTGATTCACAAAATCACATTGGTGTTGCACTGCGTGTGTAGTTGAGTGACTTTTGCGGAAGCCAAACTCAGTATCACTAAAGATACCATGATGTGTAAGGTACTGGTAGAGTTGTCGATGAACAACTATTTCAAGTATTTTCGAGAAAAAGGGAAGGATGGAGATTTAACTCCAGTTCCCCATATCAGATCTTGAGTCATTTTTGTGAAGGGGAATAACCTGGGCTGTCTTGAGACCTTCGGAAAAGAGTCCAGTTTCTAACAACAAATTTATTTTATGAACAATACAAGGCAGAAGGTAAACCAAAACTGACTTGAAAGTTCGGAGGTTCATTCCATCTCTCGCTGCTGAATTTGAGCTAATTCTGTAACAATTTAAGTAGCTCATCACTGGTACATTTCTCAAACTCAAAGACTAATCTGTCCTCTCCATCTTGAAATTCATACTCGCATAAGGATTTAGGACTCTGGTTGTTTTCCTGTTCCATTGTTTGATCAATTTTTGAGAAATAAACTGCAAAATGTTCTGTCACTTGTAGAGGATCATGGAGTGTAGTCCCATCTGCCTCTATTGAGAGAGGCTCGCCACTGCTCTTCTTCGATGTCATCTTTCTGGTGACCTTCTAGGTTTTTTTTAGTTACCTTTGGTCTCAGTAAATTTCTTTTCAAAATAATCCCTCTTTGCTCTTCTTCTAAGAGAGTTTACCTTGTTACGGGCAATCCTGAATTCTTCAAAATCTTCACTTTTTTCTGTCCTAAGGTACTGTTCATAAAGATGATTCCTTCTATTTCATGAACAATTTCAAGTCTCATCCAGGGTTTCCAGTGAACATCCTTCCTATCTTTAATGATTTTTAGAGGACATGTTTGTTCCTAAATGGGTTGTATAATCGAGCAAAATGTGTCATACGCCTCATTTACATCACCCATTGTTTCAAGAACAGGATCTCAGCTAAGTGTACTCAGGTCCTCTGCAAATATATCTTAATTGGCCTTTTGCAATTACAGCACTCCCATTTTTCTTTGCTGTGCTTCGACGTTTTTGCACACAAGTAATCCCCGCGGTAACTGGGAGATGGTCAGATCCAGGATAAATACCCGTATCAGCATTTGAATTTAGGAACTTAGAGCTGACTAAAACGTTATCTAGCAAAGTAGCTGAATGACTAGAAATCCTTGTAGGTACGCATGCTATAGGGTAAAGATCATTAGCACCCATGTAATTAAAAAAAATCTAAATTAACTCCATTCAAATCTAGCAAGTTAAAATTAAAATCTCACATGCAGATACAATCTAAACCACTACAAGACATACAAGACACTAACAGATCAAAACCTTCAATAAATTCTTCCAAGCGAGTGCTAGGCGGCTTATACACCAGACAAATAATTATTTTATTCTTTTCAATTTCTAAAAAAAAACTTTTCAATAACACAAAAACTCAATCTTTCCTTCAATCCAAACTATCAAATCATCTCTTGTAGAATAATTCAAATTAATCTTTGCCAAAAATCCTAGGTTGCCGCAATTTTGAGACTTTCTATTTTTTACCCCCGACAAATAACCTGGAAAAACAAATGACGAAAGACTGGTCTTGACCCGTTAAGGCCCAAGAAAAAAATGTCGGAGATTCTAGTTGTCCTTTTCACCAGTTTCTTTTTATCACATAAGTAAGCCAAAAAATGCATTTATAGATTTTTCCTGTTTCTGGTTTCTGAGATACAAGCTGTCCTATTTATAGGACAGTGGGTTCTAGTGGTATCAAAGTATACACGATTCCATCAAGTATATTCTTAATGCCAAAGATTAAATTAACTGCAGCAAAAAACCAAAACAAATCAAAACTTATTGTGGTAAGACGCTAAACAGCCAGTGCACAGGGAGACATCACATTTCTCACAGTAGCTCAGTGGTTTTTTCTTGCAGTTTTCGCCTTGGCATCGTCGCTGCTTTTCGCGCTTCTCTAGGAAGTGTCCTATTCTATCATATCGACTGCTGACTGGTGGCACAGAAACTGGTCTTCCTTCTAACATTGAAGGCTTTGGTTCCCCTCTTCCGTAATTTGTTTTTAAAAGAGCTCGTGTGAACTCCCGTCTAAAATTCACAAGAGTCATTTCCTTTTCTTTGTCAAGCACCATATTGAATAGTGTGCAAGCATTGACGACAGCCATGTCTAAAAGGCGCACAAACAGAGCCCAATACCATTTCTTTCCTCTAATAGACACAGCATACTTGCTGACAAGCCAGTCATGTAAATCAACTTCACCCATGTACTGGTTGTATTGCCTGAGTGGATGTGGCTGCTGCACTACCGTCTTTCCTGTCGGTCCCTTAACTCTTTGTTCAACTGGTCTTAGTGGATCTAGGCTGAGAGGGTTGGATGCAACAGAGACAACGTTATTGTCCTGCCATTTTACGATCAATATATCGTTGCCTGCATCAAACTGATAATCATACGCTCCACGTTGCTCCTTCTTAAAATCCTTGTTGGAAGGGAGAGAGCACCTTGCCAGTCGGTTTTCTCTAACCGTCCCGGCCGCTTGAAATCCAGCTCCTTTCAGATCACACAAAAGCTGATGACGTGTAAAGAAATTGTCAAAATATACCTCGTGGCTGTTGCCATCTTCAACAATTTCTAGAAGCCTTTTCACGACGCGAGACCCTAGGCCTTCTTTAGCAGTCTGAGATGGGGTACTAGGTTTCTTCCCCAAGTACAGATGAAACTGAAGGCAATAGCCATCCAAAGTTCATATAGCCCATAGTTTATATCTGAATTGAATGGGCTTGCCTTGGATGAACTGCTTCAGGCTATGTTTCCCGTAATACTTCACAATCATTTCGTCAATGTATAGGTGCTGAAAGAAAATTCCAAACTGCTTAAAGTTAGCGTTGATTATGTTGAAGAGGGGCTTCACCTTGAAATCGTGCTGATCTTTGAAGCTTTGAACTGTATCGTTGTCAACGAAGTGGATGTTCTCTTTTATCTTCATGAATCGATTTCTGGATATTGCTTGCTTGACCAGGTCACTTCCAAGATCTTCATCGACTGACCAATAAGCTCTTTTGGAGTACAATCTATTATAGCCTGAAAAAATCATTACTCCCACGAACACACGGATTTTGTTAGCTGATGTAGTAAAGGCAAAGTTTCCCTTAGACATCACATATCTAACCGTTTCACGAGAAATGAGGTCAAAGAATTTACTGTCTAGAAACAAAGCCAAAACCTCTACTGGTGTTTTCCTTTTATTGCTTCTCGGGCTTTCTCAAGCGCCTGAGCCGCTCCCTCGCCTAAGTTTCGCCAAGGAAAGGTTCCTTTTTGCTTCCTCCATTTCGGGTTCGTGGCTTTCAACTGCCTCTTCTATGGCCCACCTTTCGAAGTTGATGCGCCCTCTTCTTCTGTGAGGATGATGTTGCCGATGTCTTCAAATTGTTCTTCTTCAAGAGGACCTGGTCTGAAATCTACTTCAACAGTTCCCGGGATGTCATTTACAATCGGAGCCCTCGCGTCGTCGTCATTTCCTTCATCTTCATCTGATGCTTGATCGGGATCAGGAGGCAGGACAACAACCTTAATATCTTCACATGTAAATTCTTTGTCTTCTAGGAGGTCTAGAGCTTCGCTAAGTGAAATGCAGGGGTTTCTTGTCTTTATTTTCAGAAATCTGGAAGACAAAAAAAAATGTATAGAAAAATTTAAAGATATTTTTTCCAGGGCGACTGATAGGCTAAAGCTGAAGGATAATAAAGAACCCACATTATTACTGTTATTTTACTTATACCTGATCAAAAAGAGGGGAAAAAAGACGGATTAATAATAAGAGAAAACAAGAAAAACACAAATGGATATCAGAAGTAAACTAAACCCATAAATGAACACTCGGGAGAAAATTGAGTTGAAAATTAATTTTACTGTAACTTTTGTGTTTATTTTCAATGATGTAATAAGTACAAAAGAAAATATTTTTAATATAATTTGTTTTCTGTGAAGCACCAATAACGCAATAGGTTTTAAAATTTTACAGTTAGGGAAGGAGGCAGTATCCAAACTCTTGTTTTTAGTGATTTTTGTTCGTTTCAAGCTTGATTTACATATACAATTTAAGTTTTATTCGTTTTAAGATTTATTTATCCATTTATATTGGTACTTATTGTATGTTTGTTTGCTATGGTTGTTTATTTAATTTATGTTCGTTTGGGATTTCATTTATACTTCAATAGCAAAAGATTTGTGTTGGTTTTAAGCTTGATTTGCATATTCAATTTAAGCTTTACTTGTTTTAAGATTTATTTATTCATTTATCTTAATGCTTGTTGGATGTTTTTGCTATGATTGTTATTTCTGCTCATTTTGGGTTTCATTTATTCTTCAAAAGTAATTTCTGGTCGTTCTGAGTTTTAGTTATTGCTGTTTTTCATTTTTTTTTTTTTTTTTCATCTTATGTTCAAGACGAATATAGTTTCACTACAAACAAGAGTTTGGGTACCGCCCCTTCCTTAACAGTAAATAAAAACCAAAAGCCTACTGCGTCATAGGCGCTTAACTGAAAACGAATTATATTACAAATATTTTCTTTTCCAGTTCTTACAGCATTGAAAATAAACATAAAATAGCAGTGAATTAAATTCTTGAACTAATGGATCTTTCAACAATTAATATCATTATACATCAACTATTCACATTAATGTTGTTTATACTTTCCAAGACCGTTCAAGACGCATAAAGTTTTCAGTAAAGCGCAAATGACGCATTAGGTTTTAGACTTTTACAGTGAGAGAAGGAGGCGATACCCAGACTCTTGGTTGTAGTGATTTTTGTTCGGTTCAAGCTTGATTTGCATTTTCAATTTAAGTTTCCCTCGTTTTAAGATCTATTTATTCATTTACATTAATAGCTATTGTATGTTTGTTTGCATTGATTGTTTATTTAATTTCTGTTCGTTTTAAGTTTCATTTTTACTTCAATAGCAAAATATCTTTTCTCGTTTTAAGCTTGATTTTCATTTTCAATCTAAGCATTACTCGCTTTAAAATCTATTTATTCATTTACATTATTACTTGTTGTATGTTTTTTGCTATGATTATTTATTTTATTTCTGTTCGTTTCGAGTTTCATTTATTCTTTAATAGTAATTTCTGGTCGTTTTGAGTTTGAATTTTAACAGGTATTTGTCTCTGCTGAGATTAAGTTTAAAATGTCCTTTATTTTCTTTTAAAAAATCATTTTTAGGACAGTTTTTTTTTAATTAATTTTTGTTTGTTTTTTGTTGCAAAAAGTTTCAAGTCTTTAAAAATTCCTTATTTCAAAATCAAACATTAAAAAATTCAAATGTTCATCAAAGTATCAAAATTGGTATCAAAGTAACAATATCAAAGTGAAAAAATGGGTTTGTTTCAACCTTGGAGTTTGTATTATCTGATGTTTGAAAAATTTATAATAAAATTGTCAATTCAACATTTTTATCGGATGGCTTTGGGGAAAAAGGACGTGGGGGGGGGCTAATTGCCCCTCGGTCCTTTTCAACTCTTTAAAATTCTAATAGAACGGTCTATTTTCAATTAAATGAGCCCTCTCTGAAGTTTATACGAGCACTCCTTCTATAAGAACCATATGTACCACCAGAGTATAACTTACAACGCCTGTCCCTGGGCCCTGGGTGGTGTGTCGACCCCGGAGTTTTAATATCTGATGTTTCAACTATTTTTAACAAAATGGTCATCTGAAATTTTTATCGGATGGGTTTATCGATCCAATAAACCCAAAGACGTGGAGGGTGGCAGGGGCTAGTTGCCCTCCGATCTTTTTTTACTCTGAGAAAATGAACTAGAACTTTTAATTTCCATTCAAATAAGCCCTCTGAAGTTTATACGAGCATCCCTTTCATAAGAACCATATACGGCCCCAGAACATAGCTTACAATGCCTGCCCCTCGGGCCCTGGGGGGCTGTGTCGACACCGAAGTTTTGTTATCTGACCTTTGAACTATTTTAAAAAATGGCTATCTCAATTTTTATCTGATGGGTTTGGGGGGAAAAGAACGTGAGGGGCTAGGGGCCCTCCGATTTCTTTTGACTCTTAAAAGTTGAACTAGAACTTTTAATTTCCATTCAAATCAGCCCTCTGAAGTTTATACGAGCATCCCTTTCAAAAGAACAATATAGGTCCCCAGGACATAACTTGCAACACCTGCCCCCGGGCCCAGGGTGGTTATGTTGAAAACAGATTTTTTTTTCTGACCTTTGAACTATTTTTAACAACAGGTCTCAAAATTTTTATCGCTTGCTTTTGGAGGAAAACGGGCGTGGGGGGGGATTGTTGCCCTCTGATCTCTTTTGACTCTTAAAAACCGAACTAAAACTTACAATTTCCAATCAAATGAGCCCTTTCTGAAGTTTATACGAGCATCCCTTCCACAACAGCTATATATGCCCTCCAGGCATTACTTACAACGCCTGCCTCCGGGCCCTGGGGGGTTGTGTCAACACAGGAGTTTTCTTATCTGACCTTTGAACTATTTTTAATGAAATGGCTATTTTAAAAATTTATCAGATAGGCTTGGGGAAAAAAGGGTGTGGGAGGGCCTAGTTGCCCTCGGACATCTTTTGACTCTTAAAAATTGAACTAGAACTTTTAATTTCCAATCAAATGAGCCCTCTCTGAAGTTTATACAAGCATCCCTTTCATAAGAACCAGATAAGCCCCCAGGACAACATTTACAACGCCTACCCTCCGGGCCTTGGGGGTTGTGTTGACACCGGAGTTTTTTTTATCTAATTTTTGAACAATTTTGAAAAAACTGGCTATCTCAAAATTTGTAGTGGATGGGTTGGGGAAAAAGGGCGTGAGGGGGGGGGGTAGTTACCCTTAAATCTCTTGACTCTTAAAAGTGAACTAGAACTTTCAATTTCCAATCAAATGAGCCCTGTATGAAGTTTATACGAGCATCCCTTTCATAAGAACCATTAATGCCTTCAGTGAAAAACTTAGAACACCTTCCCCCGGGCCCTGGGGGGTTGTATTGACACCGGAGTTTTTCTAATCCGACCTTTGAACTATTTTTTGTTAACAAAATGTCTATCTCAAAATTTTCATCAGATGGGTTTGGGAAAAGAAGGCGTGCGGAGGGGGGCTAGTTGTCCCCCTCCTCCATCTCTTTTGACTATTAAAAAGTGAACTCAAACTTTCAATTTCCAATCAAATGACCCCTCTCTGAAGTTTATACAAGCATCCGTTTCATAAGAACCATATTTGCCCCAGGGCATAACTTACAACGCCTGCCCCCAGCCCCTTAGGGGTTGTGTTGACACCTGAGTTTTTGTTATCTGACTTCTGAACAATTTTAAACTTAATGGCTATCTCAAAATTTTTAGGGCATGCATTCGGGAAAAAAAGGGGTATGGGGGGGGGCTATTTGCCCTCCAATCGCTTTTGACTCTCAAAAACTGAACTAGAACTTTCAATTTCCAATCAAATGAGCCTCTCTCAAGTTTTTCAAGCATTCCTTCCATATTAACCATACATTTCTCCAGACAACGCCTGCCCTTGGACCCTGGGGGCTGTGTCGAGCCCAGAGTTTTCGTTATATGGTCTTTGAACTATTTTTGAAAAAATGGCTATCTCAAAGTTCCTAACAGATGGGTTTAAGAAAAAAAGGGCGTGGAGGGGGGGGGCTAGTTGCCCTCCGTTTTCTTTTGCCTCTTTAAATGTGATCTAGAAATTTCAATTTCCAATCAAATGAGCCCTCTCTGAAGTTTACACGATCACCCATTTCATAATAACCATATATACCCCCAGGGCATAACTTACAACGCCTGCCCCCGAGCCCTAGGGAGGCTGTGTCCACACCGAAGTTTTTGTTATGCTATCTTTGAACTATTTTTAACAAAATAGCTATCTCAAAATTTTTATCAGATGCATTTAGGGAAAAAACGGCGTGGGGGGGGGGGGGGCTGTTTACCCTCCGATACCTTTTGACGCTTAAAAAGTGAACTAGAACTTTCAATTTCCAGTCAAATGAGCCGTCTCTGAAGTCAATACGAGCATTTCTTCCATAAGAACCATATATGCCCTCATGGCATAACTTACAATGCCTGCCCCCAGGCCCTGGGGGGTTGTGTTGACACCTGAGTTTTTGTTATCTGACTTTTGAACAATTTTTAACTTATGGCTATCTCAAAATTTTTATCGGATGCATTCGGGAAAAAAAGGGGTATGGGGGGGGGGCTATTTGCCCTCCAATCGCTTTTGACTCTCAAAAACTGAACTAGAACTTTCAATTTCCAATCAAATGAGCCTCTCAAGTATTTACAAGCATTCCTTCCATATTAACCATATATTTCAGACAACGCCTGCCCTTGGACCCTGGGGGCTGTGTCGAGCCCAGAGTTTTCGTTATATGGTCTTTGAACTATTTTTGAAAAAATGGCTATCTCAAAGTTCCTAACAGATGGGTTTGAGAAAAAAAGGCGTGGAAGGGGGAGGGGATATTTGCCCTCCAATCTCTTTTGACTCTTAAAAAGTGAACTAGAACTTTCAATTTCCAATCAAATGAGTCCTCTTTGAAGTTTATACGAGCATCCCTTCCATAAGAACCATATATTCTCCCTGGGCATAATTTACAACGCCTGCCCCCGGGCCCTAGGGGGTTGAGTCAACACTGGAGTTTTTGTTATATTATCTTTGAACTATTTTTAACAAAATATCTATCTCAAAATTTTTATAGGATGCATTTGGGAAAAAAGGACGTGGGGGGGGGCTGTTTACCCTTTGATATCTTTTGACGCTTAAAAAACGAACTAGAACTTTCACTTTCCAGTCAAATGAGCCGTCTCTGAAGTCAATACGAGCATTTCTTCCATAAGAACCATATATGCCCTTAGGGCATAACTTACAACGCCTGCCCCCAGCCCCTGAGGGGTTGTGTTGACACCTGAGTTTTTGTTATCTGACTTCTGAACAATTTTTAACTTAATGGCTATCTCAAAATTTTTATGGAATGCATTCGGGAAAAAAGGGGTATGGGGGGCTAGTTGCCCTCCAATCTCTTTTGACTCTCAAAAACTGAACTAGAACTTTCAATTTCCAATCAAATGAGCCCTCTCTGGAGTTTTTAAAAAGTGAACTAGAACTTTCAATTTCCAATCAAATGAGCCCTCTTTGAAGTTTATACGAGCATCCCTTCCATAAGAACCCCATATACCCCCAGGGCATAATTTACAACGTCTGCCCCCGGGCCCAGGGGGGCGGTGTCCACACCGAAGTTTTGTTATAAGTAGAAATGGGGGTACCAGCCCCATGTGGCACCCCTGCTGCCACCTACAACTTTTTTTAACACCATATATGGGCATAGAACCACGTGGGTTATGGTTTTTGTCAATGAGAATGAAAAAACAGGAATTTTGTCACATGTATGGATATTTTATTGGATAGTTATGCGTGTTGGTAGATTTTTTTGATGATTTTGGTGGATATTTAATGGTTTTTGTCAGTGTGAATGATAAAAAAGGAACTTTTTCACATTTTTTGATGTAAAAAGCAGTTCATGTCTTGCTTATTGTTTTATCAGTGAGAATGAAAATACAGAAATTTTCTCACTTGAAAAAACAGGAATTTTCTCAGATTTATGTCTGTTTTCATGGATGGTTATGTGTGTTGTTCGATTTATTTGATGTTTTCTCGGATGTCAACATCGAATTATGAATGTATTATGGTTTTTGTCGATAAGAATTTGAAGAAAAAGAACTTTCTCCCATTTATGTCTGTTTTCATGGGTGGTTATGTGTGTTGTTCGATTTATTTGATATTTTTCATGTCTGCTATATGGATGATTTATGTCTGTTCGTTGCCAGTGAGAATGGACATGCTCGACGCGAATGATATGAGATTGTTCGGATAACCTAACCTGATAACTTGATTTACATAATCACTAGGGGAAATTACTGATTCACGAAGGGGAGAATTAAGAAACATTAAGGCTTCTTTAATCTTAGGTCTGAGGGATAAACGTTCTTTAGGTCAGAGAGAAAAATTAATATTCTATTTTTAAATAGGGCTTCATTGATCTTTAGTGTCAGGAATTATAATTGACATCAGTTGTTATCTTGGAATTATGCGGGAGTCTAAAGAAATAGAAATTCTATTTTTAAATACGGCTTCACGGAGCTTTAAGTCGGAGAGATAAATTGATATTCTAACGAAACCCTAATAGTTTAGCTAGGAAAATTTATGAGATGAAGAGATTAACGTAGGAAAGGGTTTCCTAGAAATTTGAAATGCGTTAGCGCAGAGATGCCAAACAAAAGTAACACTCTGAAATTACGTTTAGGGATTATTTGGGCGAAACCGTTTTATCCATTTTATGGGATTATTTTGGCGAAACAGTTAGAGACATTTTGAAAGAAGATTTTAGGAAAGGTTTTAGAAGAGAATTTGAGGGTGAAACTCTGTGGTCGTTATAATACACAAGTTCCATTTGAACAGTGTTGTGAGGTCCTCGACCCCAACCCCAAAGGGTTCCGATCCCCCACCCCAACCCCGAAGGAAGTCCCCGGTACTCAAAGGTCCCCCAAGCTCCCATAGAGCCCCAGCCCCCCAAACGCCCTCCTCAGACCCTCAAAGGCCCTCCTCTGGTCCTCAAAGGGCCCCCAGACCCCCAAAGGGCACCCCGGACCCCAAAGGCCCTCCCCCCGGTCCTCAAAGGTCCCCCGGACTCCCACAGAGCCACCGGTGCCCCCCAAAGACCAACCCAGACCCCCAAAGGCCATCCCCGGGCCCCCCAGAGGTCCATCGAGCTCCCAAAGGACCAACGGGGTCCCAAAGGCCCTACACCGGTCCCCAAATGTCCCCCAGGCCCCCAACTGTCCCCCGGACCCCCAAAGGCCCTCCCCCGGCCCCCAAAGGACCAACTGGCTCCCAAAGGACCAATCGGTCCTTACGTGTCCCCAAGACGCCCAAAGGCCTCCCCATTTACCTCCACGGCTCTCCCCACGTCCCCAAAGGTCCCCCGGGCCCCAGTCGTACTACTGACCTCTGCTCGTGACCCGCACCGTGATATCAGATTTGCTACCGGGCGGCACCATGCGTAATAACCATACCGTGGGGAGATGCGCCGCAGGTAAGCACCGCAGGACAGCACCGCAGGATGCGCCGCAGGGGTGCGCCGCAAAAAAAAGTAAACTAAAAAGTACAAATTTCGAAATGTTATCCCCCAAACGCCCTCCTCAGACCCCCAAAGGCCCTCCCCTGGTCCTCAAAGGTCCCTCGGGCTCCCAAAGGGCCAACCGGCCCCCCAAGGGTCCCCCAAACACCCTCCCTGGGCCCCCCCCAAAGAGTCCCCTCTCCATTTTTTTAATACAGTTTTATGGGTGTATTATATCTTTTCTGAACAAGCTCCACTCATAATGTAATTCCTAAACCAATTCCAACATCAAAGAGCTCCCTCCTTAATTCATAAATACTTTCTTGAATTTCTTAACATGATATTTTTCTAACTTTTTTACGTATCTTAAAATAACATGAAATATTTGAACGGCTCTACCAATCGTACTCTGTGCTTGTTCCTGGACACGAAACGGCTTTTCCACTGGTAATTTATGGCTTGTTATCGACACTACCAAGTTTATTGCATGCATTAAATAAGTATTTTTTAAGCAGTGGAAGGATCAACACACAATTCATATCTGTAAAAAGTGAAGATGAATTATTCGACGAAAGTATGTGCACATGAAAAAATCATTGTCGTGTTGAACGCTGACAAGGAGAAATACCTGAACTATGAAACAAGTGCAAGCGGTAACACTATTGGAAATGTATGCATGTGTTGTCATGACAGCGAGAAGTTATATTTCTTTGGACTATCGAAATCATTCAAAATTGCTCAAGGTGGATATGCGGGAGTGAGAGCACCAGAGATGATAGTTCTAAAGGAGAATGCCAACTTAAAAATAATTGTCGATGATTGGGGACAACTTCTAGCTAATGGTTCTGGTAGCACGATACCTATTGATAGATCCTATTCCCATCGTTCTGGTATTACTATTCAAATGAAAGCAATGAAGAAAAGAAAGGCCTACTGCTGCACTAGTGTAATAAATCATATCATGTCTACCTGCCAGAACTGCTATTTATGCAAAAATAATGTGAGAATAGACAGTGAAATCGCAGGCAGAATAAAAAGGACATTAGCAGACAATATCATCAATGAATATAAAGATGAATTGACAGAAAGTGAAGCGCAAGTGTACTAATAATGTATAATAATGTATTTAACATATTTTTATATCAATATTCTACATGTTCTTATCTAATTAAAAATGTCATATGCATTATTTTGTTAAGCGTTCACTATTTTTAGGGTAAGCTAGAACATCAAATGTTCAGAATATCTATTAAAATTGTCAGAGATGTAAGAAAAATAATTTTAGAGATAAGGATACTACGAGCAGGTTCAATGTTTAATAGAAGATAGAAAAGTTCAAGTTCTCTTCTGAGTTCTACCAAAGAACGCAATTCAATCCTAATTTCACCAGAGAAAATAAAAATCTTCCACTTAAGTTCATTATTTCCAAAAGACATAAAGAATTTAAAGTTCACTTTTAAATTCTTTCGTAGAAGATATAAACAATTATAATATGATAGTGATTATTTTCCATTGAGATAAAAAGTTTCACTTTAATTCTAAATTTTCTTAAATTCAATTCAACCCTTTCTCAAAGAGTCAAATTTAAAGTTCTATTCCAAATATTTTCCCCGGAACAAGAAAAGTCCCAAGACATAAAAAATGTCTTATTTTCTCTGTAGAAATTAGAATTGAATTGTGTTCTTTGGTAAAATTCAGTAAAGAACATGAACTTTTCTTCACTTCATTGAGAAAATTTAAAATTGAACTAGAACTTTTTATCTTCCGTGAAAATAATCAAAATTATGTTATTAATTTTTCTATCTCCAACAAAAAAATTTAGAATTGAATTTTAAAATTCTGTATGTCATAGTGAAATAATGAACTGAAGTGGAAGATTTTTGTTTTCTCTGGAGAAATTAGAATCGAAGTGTGTTCTTTGGTAAAGTTAAGAAGAGAACTTGAACTTTCCTTGACTTCGTTGAGAAATTTTTAAATTGAACTAGAACTTTTTATCTTCCGTGAAAATATTCACAAGTATGGTACTAATTTTTCTATCTTCCACCGAAAAATTAGAATTGAACTTTAAATTTCTTTATCTCTTTGTGAAATAAAGAACTGAAGTGGAAGATTTTTGCTTTCTCTGGAGAAATTAGAATTGAAGTGTGTTCTTTGGTAAAGTTCAGAAGAGAACTTGAACTTTCCTTAACTTCTTTGGGAAAATTTTAAATTGAACTAGAACTTTTTATCTTCTTGGAAAATATTCACAAGTATGCTATTACTTTTTCTATCTTCCACCGACAAATTAGAATTTAACTTTAAATTTCTTTGTGTCTGTGAAATAAAGAACTGAAGTGGAAGATTTTTTTTTTCTCTGGAGAAATTAGAATTGAAGTGTGTTCTTTGCTAAAATTCCAACGAGAAATTGAAATTTATTATCTTCAGTGAAATTTGGAACAGTATTTAAATTTTTCCTCTCTTTTAGAGAGATCTGAACTATAGTATAAAATTTTTATATTATTTGGAAAAAGATATAGATGATCAATGACTACTTTCTTTTTCATTGAGAAAATTCAGAAGAAAACTTAAACTTTTCTTGACTTCGTTGTGAAAATTTAAATTTGAACTAGAACTTTTTATCTTCCGTGAAAATATTCACAAGTATGGTATTACTTTTTCCATCTTCCACCGAAAAATTAGAATTGAACTTTAAATTTCTTTATGTCTTTGTGAAATAATGAAGTGAAGTGGAAGATTTTTGTTTTCTCTGGAGAAATTAGAATTGAAGTGTGTTCTTTGATAAAATTCAGAAGAGAACTTGAATATTCACGATCAAAGTATAACTTTTCCAATATTCTATGAAAAATTTGGAACAGAACTTTAAATTTTTTTCATCTCTCTGTGAAAAATTGGAACTGAATTTAAGGAAATTTACAGTTAAAGTCAAGCTTTTTATCTTCGTTGACAATAATCACTAACATAATATATCTTTTCATATTTTCAAAAGAAAAAATTAAAACAGAACTGTAAATTTTTTATGTCTTGGTGAACTTAAAACTGAAGGGGTAGCTTTTTATTTTCTCTGGAGAAATTAGAATTGAATTGTGTTTGTTGGTAAAATTCAGAAGAGAACTTGAACCCTTCTATCTTCTATGTAAAATATGGAATAGTATTTTAAATTTTTCATCTCTGAGAAAAATCTGAACTGAAGTGGAAAATGTTTATATTATTTCGTGAAAATAGAATTGATCAATAACTTATTTAATTTTCAATGAGAAAATTCAGAATCGAAGTTGAACTTTTCTTCTTCCTAGAAAATATATTTAACAGAACTTTAAAGTTTTTCATCTCTTTGAGAAAGGTTGGAACTGAATTTAATAAAATTTAGAATTAAAGTGAAACTTTTTATCTTCATAGAAAACAATCACAAACAAAGTTTAACAATTCCTATCTTCTAAGGAAAAATTTAGAACATAACTTTAAATTTTTTAATTTCTTGGTAAACTTAAAGCTGAAGTTGAAGCTTTTTATTTCCTCTTTAGAAATCAGAATTGAAGTGTGTTCTCTGGTAAAATTTATATTAGAACTTGATCTTTTATATATTATAAGTAAAATTTGGAACAATATTTTAAATTTTTTTATATCTTTGAGAAAAAAATCCGAAATGAAGTGGTAAATTGTATATTATTTTGTTGAAATTGACTTGATCAATTACTTATTTCATTTTCATTGAAAAAATTCAGAATCGAAGTTGAATTTTTCTTCTTCCGGGGAAATATATGGAATAGAACTTTAAATTTTTTCATCTCTTTGAGAATTGTCAGAACTGAATTTAAGAAAATTTAGAATTAAAGTGAAATTTTTTATCTTCATAGAAAATAATCACAATCATAGTATAACTTTTCCTATCTTCTACGGAAAAATTTAGAAGTGAACTTTAAATTTTAGAAGTGAGAACTTGTACATTTTGCACTTCTTCGAGAAAACTCAGAATTAAAGTGGAGCTCCATATCTTCATGAAGAATATTCACAATCAAAGTATAACTTTTCCTATCTTCTAAGGAAAATTTTGAGCAAATTGTTTAATTTTTTAATCTCTTTTAGCAATATCTGAATTACAGTTGTAAATTTTATATTATTTTAGGACAATAGAATTGATTAATAACTTCTTACATTTTCATTTAGAAAATTCCGAACCAAAATATAACTTTTCTTCTTACGGACAAATGTTTGGAACAGAAATTTAAATTTTTTCAACTCCTCGAGAAATGTTGGACTTAAATTAATTAAAATTTATAACTAAAGTGAAAATTTATATATTAATAAAAATAATCAAAATAATAATGAAAGTTTTTTTATCTTCTATTGAAAAAAATAGAACTAAATTTTAAATTTTTTATGTCTTGTTGAAGTTAAATCTAACGTGTAAGATTTTTGTTTTCTATTAGGAAATTATAATTAAATTAGATGCCCTTTTAAAATTAATAATAGAACATTTGATTTTTTATGTCTTTGAGTAAGTATGAACTGAAATGGAAGATGTTTTTAATTTAAATTTTTAATATACTGAATTTATATAACTTTTTTTTACTTCTTTATTAAAATTAAGAAGAGAAATTGAAAATCTTTAAATTCTTCGAGGAAAATCATAATCACATTGATGGTCCTTATATTCAAGAATAATATTCAAATCAATGTATAACTTTTTCTATCTTATATGAAAAATTTGTAACATAACTTTAAATTTTTCATCTCTGCAGAAAATCTAAAAATGAACTTAAGAAAATTAGAATTAAATTGAAACTTTTTATCTTCACTGGAAAATAATCACAATCGCAGTATAACTTTTCCTATCTTCTAGAGAAAAATTTAGAAATGAACTTTAAATTTTTCATCTCTGAGAAAAATCAGAACTGAATTTAAGAAAAATTATAAATAAAGTGAAACTTTTGATCTTCATGGAAAACAATCGTAGTCATAGTATTACTTTTTCTATCTTCCGTCTAAAAATTTTGAATATAACTTAGAATTTATTTATTTAATTTTGGAACTTAAAACTGATGTGGAAGATTTTTTTTTCTGGAGAAATTAGAATTGAATTGTGGTCTTTGGTAAATTTACGAAGAGAACTTTAAATTTTCTTAACTTCGTTGATAAAATTTTAAAATTGAACTAGAAATTTTTATCTTCCGTGAAAATATTCACAAGTAGGATGTTACTTTTTTCTATCTTCTACCATAAAAATTGTAATTAAAATTTAAAGTTTTTTATATCCTTTGTGAAATAAGGAACTGCAGTGGAATATTTTTATTTTATCTGGTGAAATTAGAAATAAATTGTGTTCTTTGGTAAAATTAAGAAGAGAACTAGAAATTTTCTTCAATTCTTTGAGAAAATTTTAATTTGACCTAGAAATTTTCATCTTCCGGGAAACTATAGGCAAGTATTGTATTACGTTTTCTATCTTAAACCGAAAAATTTTAAATTGAACTTTAAATTTAATTATCTCACTGTAAAATAAGTAACTTAAGTGGGAGATTTATATTTTCTCTGTAGAAATTAGAATTGAATTGTGTTCTTTGGTATAATTCAGTAAAGAACATGAACTTTTCTTCACGTCATTGATAAAATTTAAAATTGAACTAGAACTTTTTATCGTCCGTTAAAATAATCAGAAGTATGGTATTAATTTTTCTATCTACCACCGAAAAATTTAGAATTTAATTTTAAATTTCTGTATTTCTGTGTGAAATAATGATCTGAAGCGAAAAATTTTGGTTTTCTCTGTAGAAATTAGAATTGCATTGTGTTCTTTGGTAAAGTTCAGAAGAGGACTTTAACTTTACTTAACTTCTTTGAAAAATTTTAAAATTGAACTAGAACTTTTCATCTCCCGTGATAATATTCACAAGTATGGTATTAATTTTTCTTTCTTCCACCGGAAAATTAGAAATGAACTTTAAATTTCTTTATGTCTTTGTGAAATAAAGAACTGAAGTGGAAGATTTTTATTTTCTCGAGAGAAATTAGAATTGAAGTGTGTTCTTTGGTAAAGTTCAGAAAGGAACTTTAACTTTCCTTAACTTATTTGAGAATATTTTAAATTGAACTAAAAATTTTTATCTTCCATTAAAATATTCACAAGCATGCTATTACATTTTCTATCTTCCACCAAAAATTTAGAACTGAACTTTAAATTTATCTGAGTATTTTTGAAATAAAGAACTGAATTGGAATATTTTTATTTTCTCTGGAGAAATTAGAACTAAAGTGTTCTTTGCTAAAATTCAGAAGAAAACTTGAAATTTTTTATCTTCAGTGAAAAATTTGGAACAGTATTTAAATTTTTCATCTCTTCGAGAGAGATCTGAATTAAAGTGGAAAATTTTTATATTATTTGGATAAAAATTGAAATGATTAATGACTAATTTATTTTTCAGTGAGAAAATTCAGAAGAAACCTTGAACTTTCCTTGACTTCGTTGTTAAAATATTAAATTGAACTAGAACTTTTTATCTTCTGTGAAAATATTCACAAGCATGGTATTACTTTTTCCATCTTCCACAGAAAAATAAGAATTGAACTTTAAATTTATTTATGTCTTTGTGAAATAATGAAGTGACTTGAAGCAATTTTGTTTTATCTGAAGAAATTAGAATTGATGTGTGCTCTTTGATAAAATTCAGAACAGAACTTGATTATCCAAGATCGAAGTATAACTTTTCAAACTTTCTATGAAAAATTTTTAAAAGAACTTTAAATTTTTTTCATCTTTATGTGAAAATTTGGACCTGAATTTAAGAAAATTTACAATTAAAGTGAAACTTTTTATCTTCATGGAAAACAATCACTAACATAGTATAACTTTTCATATTTTCTACAGAAAAATTTAGAAAATAACTTTAAATTTTTTATGTCTTGGTGAACTTAAAACTGAAGTGGAAGCTTTTTATTTTCTCTGGAGAAATTAGAATTTAATTGTCTTGTTTGTAAAATTCAGAAGAGAACTTGAACTTTTCTATCTTCTATGAAAAATTTGGAATAGTATTTTAAATTTTTCATCTCTTTGAGAAAAATCTGAAGTGAATTGGTAAATTTTTATATTATTTTGGGAAAATTGACTTTATCAATAACGTATTTAATTCTCAATGAGAAAATTAAGAATCTAAGTTGAACTTTTGTTATTCCGAGACAACATATTTCACAGAACTTAAAAGTTTTTCATCTCTTTGAGAAAGGTCGAAACTGAATTTAAGAATATTTAGAATTAAAGTGAAACTTTTTATCTTCATATAAAACAATCACAAAAAAAGTATAACTATTCCTATCTTCTAGGGAAAAATTTAGAACTGAACTTTAAATTTTTTAATGTCTAGGTAAACTTAAAAAGGAAGTGTAATCTTTTTATTTACTCTGGAGAAATTAGAATTGAATTGTGTTATTTGGTAAAATTAAAATTAGAACTTTATCTTTTCTATCTTCTAAGAAAAATTTGAAACAATATTTTAAATTTTTTCATCTCTTTGAGAAAAAAATCCGAAATGAAGATATAAATTTTTTATTATTTTTGGGAAATTGACTTGAACCTATTTAATTTTAATTGAGAAAATACAGAATAGAAGTTGAATTTTTTTTCTTCCAGTGAAATTTATTGAGTAGAACTTTAAATATTTTTATCTCTTTGAGAATGGTCAGAACAGAATATAAGAAAATTTAGAATTAAAGTGAAATTTTTTATCTTCATAGAAAATAATCACAATCATAGTATAACTTTTCCTATCTTCTACGGAAAAAATTTGAAGTGAACTTTAAATTCTTTATGTCTTTGTGAAATAAAGAACTTAAGTGGAAGATTTTTATTTTCTCTGGTGAAATTAGAATTGAATTTTGTTCTTTGGTAAAACTTAGAAGAGATCTTGAACTGTTCTATCTTTTATGAAACATTGACCCTGCTAGTAGTATCATTATCTCTAAAATTCTTTTTATTAAATGTCTGACCTTTTTAATAGATATTCAGAACGATTGACCTTCTAGCATACCATAAAAATAGTGAACACTTAACAAAATAATGCATATGACATCTTTAATGAAATAAGAACATGTAGAATATTAATATAAAAATATGTTCAATACATTATTATACATTATTAGTACACTGGAGCGTCACTTTCCGTCAATTCATCTTTATATTCATTGATGATATTGTCTGCTAATGTCCTTTTTATTCTGCCTACGATTTCACTGTCTATTCTCACATTATTTTTGCATAGATAACAGTTCTGGCAGATAGACATGATATGATTTATTCCACTAGTGCAGCAGTAGGCATTTCTTTCCTTAATTGCTTTCATTTGAATAGTCATACCAGAATGATGGGTAAAGTATATATCAATAGGTATCGTGCTACCAGAACCATAAGCTAGAAGTAGTCCCCGATCATCGACAATTATTTTTAGGTTGGCATTCTCATTTAGCACTATCATCTCTGGTGCTCTCACTCTCGCATATCCACCTTGAGCAAATTTGAATGATTTCGATAGTCCAAAGAAATTTAACTTCTCACTGTCATGACAACGTATGCATACATTTCAAATAGTGTTACAGATTGCACTCGTTTCATAGTTCAGGTATTTCTCCTTGTCAGCGTTCAACACGAAAATGATTTTTTCATGTGTACAGACTTTCGTCGAATAATTTATCTTCACTTTTTACAGATATGAATAGTGTGTTGATCCTTCCACTGCTTAAAAAATACTGATTTAATGCATGCAATAAACTCGGTAGTGGCGATAACATGCCATAGATTACCAGTGGAAAAGCAGCGTCGTGTCCATGGACAAGCACAGAGTAGGCCTATGATTGGTAGAGCCGTAAGTATATTTCATGTTATTTTAAGATACATAAAAAAGTTAGAAAAATAGCATGTTAAAAAATTCAAGAAAGTATTTATGAATTTGGGAGGGGACTCTTTGAGGTTGGAAAATGGGTTAGGAATGACATTATGAATGGAACTTGTTCAGAAAGAAATTCAAAATGAACTTTGAAAAATCAAGAAAATGTAACTGTGACAAGGTAAACTACAACAACACACTACTGAAATATTCCAGGGACTCTTGGGGCCGTTGTCAACTGAAAGAAATTCAAAATGAACTTTGAAAAATCAAGAAGAACTGTAACGGCTGACAAGGTAAACCACGACGATAACACTACTGAAATATTCCAACTCTTGTTCATTTCAACGAAAGCAAATTCAAAATGAATCTTGTGGAACAATCAAGAAAATGCCTAACTGTGACACAGGTAAACCACAGCGCAAACACTGACCTGCAACACATCTCGCAACATCCTGTGGCATTTCCAACGAACGGCGAATCCAAAATGAGCTTCTCGACAAATCAGACCTTTGGGGACGGGGGAGGGGCCGGGGCGCAGGGGGGTCGTTCTGTGTCTCAATGACACAAAGAACAGTATAAAACATATGGGGGTGGGAAGGCCGTAGGAGGGGCAGGGGAGGACCTGGAGGTCGGGAGGAGGAGGAGGAGGACTGGGGGACAGGAGGGGACCGGGGTAGGGCCTTGGGACCCCGTTGGGCAGGGGAGGGGAAGGGCCGAGGGGGTCTGGGTGGGCCTTTGGGGGCGCCGGTGGCTCTTTGGGAGCCCGGGGGACCTTTGAGGACCGGGGGGAGGGCCTTTGGGGTCCGGGGGGCCCTTTGAGGACCAGAGGAGGGCCTTTGAGGGTCTGAGGAGGGCGTTTGGGGGGCTGGGGCTCTATGGGAGCTTGGGGGACCTTTGAGTACCGGGGGCTTCCTTCGGGGTTGTGGTGGGGGAGCGGAACCCTTGGGGGTTGGGGTAGAGGACCTCACAACACTGTTCAATTGGGGTTGTGGTGGGGGATCGGAACCCTTTGGGGTTGGGGTAGAGGACCTCACAACACTGTTCAAATGGAACTTGTGTATTATAACGACCACAGAGTTTCACCCTCAAATTCTCTTCTAAAACCTTTCCTAAAATCTTCTTTCAAAATGTCTCTAACTGTTTCGCCGAAATAATCCCATAAAATGGATAAAACGGTTTCGCCCAAATAATCCCTAAATGTAATTTCAGCGTGTTCCTTTTGTTTGGCATCTCTGCGCTAACGCATTTCAAATTTCTAGGAAACCCTTTCCTACGTTAATCTCTTCATCTCATAAATTTTACTAGATAAACTATTAGGTTTTATTTAGAATATAAATTTATCTCTTCTACTAAAATATCCGTGAATCCGTATTTAAAAATAGAATTTCTATCTCTTTAGACTCCCGCATAATACCAAGATAACAAGTGATGTCAATTATAATTCCTGACACTAAAGATCAATGAAGCCCTATTTGAAAATAGAATATTAATTTTTCTCTCTGACCTAAAGAACGTTTATCCCTCAGACCTAAGATTAAAGAAGCCTTAATGTTTCTTAATTCTCCCCTTCGTGAATCAATAAGTTCCCCTAGTGATGATGTAAATCAAGTTCTCAGGTTAGGTTATCCGAACAATCTCATATCATTCGCGTCGAGCATGTCCATTCTCACTGACAACGAACAGACATAAATCATCCATATAACAGACATGAAAAACATCAAATAACTCGAACAACACACATAAACATCCATGAAAACAGACAATGGGAGAAAGTTCTTTTTCTTGAAATTCTTATCGACAAAAACAATAAAAACTTAATAATTCGAATTTGACCTCCGATAAAACATCAGACAAATCAAACAACACATAACCATCCATAAAAACAGACAAAAATGTAAGACAATTCCTATTTTCTCAATTGAAAAAAGTTATGTTTTTTCATTCTCAATGAGAAAACCATATACCAGACATGAATTGCTGTTGACATCCATAAATGTGACAAAGTTCCTGTTTTTTCATTCTCACTGACAAAAACCATTAAACATCCATGAAAAACATCAAATAGATCGACCAATACACATAACCATCCAAGAAAACATACATAAATGTGACAAAATTCCTGTTTTTTCATTCTCATTGACAAAAACCATAAACCACGTGGTTCTCGTGCTCATATATGGTGTTAAAAAAAGTTGTAGGTGGCAGCAGGGGTGAATCGTCGGACCTCCTGATAGGGTTCTACTCTCAGGGCAAGGGTTGTAAGTTATGCCCTGGGGGCATATAAGTTTTGTCGTAGAAACTTCAAAAGAGCTCATTTGATTAGAAATTGAAATGGCTAGTGCCCTTTTTAATATTCGAAAGTGATTGGAAGGCAACTAAAACCCCTTCCAAGCCCACCACCCTAACAGACCTTAAGGTAAGGGTTGTAATTTATGCCCTGAGGGCATATAAGGTGTTTATATAAAGCGTTGTCGTTTCCAAAAGGGCTCATTCGATTGGAAATTGAAAGGCCTAGTGCCCTTTTTAATAGTCGAAAGTGATTGGAAGGCTCGACATTTTTCAGAGGCTACGCTGTAGCGTTGCCTATAGTAAAGTTCATACGGCTCCAATGTTTTATTATTTATTTATTTTTTTTTCCAGAGGCACGTCATAGCCATTTTGTTCAGCGTAGTTGATTTCCAGATATAAACTATATTTTTGAGGAGGACACTCCCCCACAACCCTCAGGGCAAGGGTTTTAAGTTATGCCCTGGGGGCATATAAGGTTTTCATAGAAAGTGTTGTCATAGAAACTTCAAAACAGGCTCAATCGATTGAAAATTAAAGGGCTAGTGCCCTTTTTAATAGTCGAAAGTGATTGGAGGGTAACTAGCCCCCATCCCCCATGCCCATCATTTCCCAAAACATATCCAATCAAAACATTGAGATTTCCATTTTGTTCAACGTGATTGATTTCTAGATATAAAATTTACTTTTGAGGAGGACACTCCCCCACAACCTTCAGGGCAAGGGTTTTAAGTTATGCCCTGGGGGCATATAAGGTTTTTATAGAATGCGTTGTCGTATAAACTTCAAAAAAGGCTCATTCGATTGGAAATTAAAAAAGCTAGTGCCCTTTTTAATAGTCGAAAGTGATTGGAGGGCAACTAGCCCCCCCCCCGCCCATTATTCCCCCAAACACATCCAATCAAAATTTTGAGATAGCCATTTTGTTCAGCGTAGTTGATTTCCAGATAGCTAATATATTTTTGAGGAGGACACTCCCCCACAACCCTCAGGGCAAGAGTTTTAAGTTATGCCCTGGGGGCATATAAGGTTTTTATAGAAGGCGTTGTCGTAGAAACTTCAAAACAGGCTCATTCGATTGAAAATCGAGAGTTCTAGTGCCCTTTTAAATAGTCGAAAATGATTGGAGGGCAACTAGGCCCCCCCCCCCACGCCCATCAGTCCCCCAAACACATCCAATCAAAATTTTGAGATATCCATTTTGTTCAGCATAGTTGATATTCAGATAGAAAATATATTTTTGAGGAGGACACCCCCCAGGGCAACCTTCAGAGCAAGGGTTTTAAGTTATGCCATGGGGGCATATGAGGTTTTTATAGAAAGCATTGTCGTAGATACTTCAAAACATGCTCATTCGATTGGAAATTAAAGAGCTAGTGCCCCTTTTCATAGTCGAAAATGATTGGAGTGTAACTAGCTCCCCTCCTCCCCCCCACGCCCATCATTTCCCCAAACACATCCAATCAAAATTTTCAGATAGCCATTTTGTTCGGCGTAGTTGATTTCCAGATAGAAAATATATTTTTGAGGAGGACACTCCCCCATAACCCTCAGGGCAAGGGGTTTAAGTTATGCCCTGGGGGCATATAAGTAGTAAGTTATATAAAGCTTTCAAACTTACATGAAAACTTACATTGAATTGCATAAGAAAACCCACGCATGTGACACTACACTTACACTTGAACATTCTATAAAGCTGGCAAAGATTGCATTATTGTTGTCAATTGCACATTGGAATTACACTTCAGCTTCACGTGCACATTTTTTTTTTTTAAAGCTGGCATGGTATAATGTGGTCTAACATGTTTTGAGAGTATGGTTAAAAAATCGGACGCTACAATCAGAATTGTTTGATTGACATTTGCAAAAAAGGGGTAAGGGATTTGCGGATTGGAGTGTAACTCGAGAGTAGTTTGTTATTAAAAAATTGGACGCTACAATCAGAATTGTTTGATTGACATTTGCAAAAAAGGGGTAAGGGATTTGCGAATTGAAGGTTATCAGTTAAGATAGCCTCTTGCAATGGAACATAGCAATCTAAGTGATCATTGGCTGGTCCAGTGCATGTGTAATTGAACCAGCATATCTGATGATGGAAGGCCGGAAAAAAATATGACGACCTAGCTTTACTTCTTCGATGCGTACTGTATAATACACAAGTGGTGTTTGAGCAGTGTTGTCAGTTTAAAATATGGTCTAACGTTATAGTATACTAAAAAGTTGATACTAAGAGAGATGTAGATGGCAAGAAAAGAATTTTAAAAAAGAAATTCAGAACAATCCATAGAAATCCTTACAGATCAAGTAGTAAGGTGTACGTGAGTACGAATCATCAAGGATCATAAGCACCAATGGCCCTAACCACCCGGGACTTCAACCCTCCATAGGTCCCCTATCCCCAAACTCTAAGGGCGCCCCCTCCCCTCAAACTTTTTGGCCCCCTCCCCCCATTTTTTTTTCTTTTTTTTTTGGCAATTGACATTTTTTCTGATAACAAGTATCATTAATTACGATCGTAGCTTTCAAATATGAAAATTAAGTCCATTTTTGTATCGAAAAATAAACTATTTCTGTAAAATCTGAGTTAATAAGAGTTTTTGAACGTAAACTCCATTTTTTTTTTTTTTTTTTTTTTTGGCAATTGACGTTTTTTATTATTGGAACAAAATAAATCTTTGTAAATGGTTAAAGATAACAAAAATTTTTTAAACCAGATGGGTTTTTGAAAGCACATTCAGCATGGCGTGCGCAATTTTTTTTTTTTTTTGGCAATTGGCATTTTTGTCTGATAACAGGTACCATTCATTGCGATCATAGCTCTAAAAAAAGGAGGGATGGGAGCGGGGTGTCTTAGAGTACTTCATTAAAAATTTTACCTTGAGCATCGATGTTGTTAGCAGAATTTCAAAAGAATCGTTTATGAGTGCTGGCGTATCTGATGAAATAATTTAGGTCGTAAGATATATTTAATTTTTTTTTTTTAATGCAGAAGTTTTTCAGTAAGGACACTCGATATCCTAAAGGTGTTTGATTCAAACTTTTACCTTGAGCATCGATGTTGTTAGCAGAATTTCAAAAGGATCGTTTATGAGTGCTTGCGTATGTGATGAAATAATTTAGGTCGTATTATAAATTTAATTTTTTTTTTTAATGCAGTAGTTTTTCAGTAAGGACACTCGATATCCTAAAAGTGTCTGATTCAAACTTTTACCTTGAGCATCGATGTTGTTAGCAGAATTTCAGAAGGATCGCTTATGAGTGCTGGTGTATGTGATGAAATAATTTAGGTCGTATGATAAATTTAATTTTTGTTTTTTAATGCAGTAGTTTTTCAGTAAGGACACTTGATATCCTAAAAGTGTTTGATTCAAATTTTTACCTTAAGATTCGATGTTTTTAGCAGAGTTTCAAAAGGATTGTTTATGAGTGCTGGCGTATCTGATGAAATAACTTAGCTAGTATAATCAGTTTAATTTTTTTTTAATTTGATAGTTTTTCAGTTAGGACACTCAATATCCTAAAAGTGTCTGATTCAAACTTTTACCAGAATTAGCAAACTTTTAGAGCATCGATGTCTTTAGCAAAATTTCAAAAGGATCGTTCATAAGTTCTGGTGTAT
Organism: Artemia sp. Qi Xiang Cuo; assembly: GCF_049724085.1. Classification (NCBI taxonomy): domain Eukaryota; kingdom Metazoa; phylum Arthropoda; class Branchiopoda; order Anostraca; family Artemiidae; genus Artemia; species Artemia sp. Qi Xiang Cuo. Next base: position 62,656,017 of record NC_142794.1, read on the forward strand.
CTGATGAAATAATTAAGATTGTATGATTAATTTAATTTTTAATTATTTTTTTTGCAGTAGTTATTTAATGAGCACACTCGATATCCTAAAAATGTTTGATTCAATTTTTACCTTGAGCATCGAATTTTTTAGTAGAATTTCAAAAGGATCGTTTATAAGTCTTTGATGAACTAATTCATGTCGCATGATAATTTTTTTTTTTAATACAGTAGTTATTCAATAAGGACACTCGATATCCTAAAAGTGTTTGATTCCAACTTTTACCTTGAGAATCGATGTTGTTAGAAGAATTTCAAAAGAATATGATTGATGGCATATCTGATGAAATAATTTAGGTTGTATGATAATTTTAATTTATTTTTTTAATGCAGTAGTTTTTTAGTAAGGACACTCGATATCCTAAAAGTGTTTGTTTCCAACTTTTACCTTGAGAATCGATGTTGTTAGAAGAATTTCAAAAGGATCGTTTATGAGTGCTGGCGTATTTGATGAAATAATTTAGGTCGTATGATCAATTTAATTAATTTGTTTAATGCAGTAGTTTTTTTAGTAAGGACACTCGATATCCTAAAAGTGTTTTATTCCAACTTTTACCTTGAGAATCGATGTTGTTAGAAGAATTTCAAAAGGATCGTTTATTAGTGCTGGCGTATCTGATGAAATAATTTAGGTCGTATGATCAATTTAATTTATTTTTTTTAATGCAGTAGTTTTTAGTAATGACACTCGATATCCTAAAAGTGTTTGATTCCAACTTTTACCTTGAGAATTGATGTTGTTACCAGAATATCAAAAGGATCGCTTATGAGTGCTGGCGTATCTGATGAAATAATTTAGGTCGTATGCTCAATTTAATTTATTTTTTTTAATGGAGTAGTTTTTTAATAAGGATACTCGATATTCGAAAAGTGTTTGATTCCAACTTTTAACTTGAGAATCGATGTTGTTAGAAGAATTTCAAAAGGATCATTTATGAGTGCTGGCGTATCTGATGAAATAATTTAGGTCGTATGATCAATTTAATTTATTTTTTTTAATGCAGTAGTTTTTTAATAAGGACACTCGATATCCTAAAAGTGTTTGATTCAAACTTTTACCTTGAGAATCAATGTTGTTAGAAGAATTTCAAAAGGATCGTTTATGAGTGCTGGCGTATCTGAAGAAATAATTTAGGTCGTATGATCAATTTAATTTATGTTTTTTAATGCAGTAGTTTTTTAGTAAGGACACTCGATATCCTAAAAGTGTTTGATTCAAACTTTTACCTTGAGAATCGATTTTGTTAGAAGAATTTCAAAAGAAGCGTTTATGAGTGCTGGCGTATTTGATGAAATAATTTAGGTCGTATGATAAATTAAATTTATTTTTTAATGAAGTAGTTTTTTAGTAAGAACACTCGATATCCTAAAAGTGTTTATTTCAAACTATTACCTTGAGAATCGATGTTGTTAGAAGAATTTCAAAAGGATCGTTTATGAGTGCTGGCGTATGTGATGAAATAATTTAGATCGTATGATCAATTTAATTTATTTCTTTAATGCAGTAGGTTTTTAGTAATGAAACTCGATATACTAAAAGTGTTTGATTCAAACTTTTAACTTGAGAATCGATGTTGCTAGCAGAATTTCAAAAGGATCGCTTATGAGTGCTGGTGTATCTGATGAAATAATTTAGGTCGTATGATCAATTTAATTTATTTTTTTTAATGCAGTAGTTTTTTAGTAAGGACACTCGATATCCTAAAAGTGTTTGATTCAAACTTTTACCTTGAGAATCGATGTTGTTAGAAGAATTTCAAAAGGATCATTTATGAATGCTGGCATATCAGATTAAATAATCTATGTCGTATGAACAATTAAATTTTTTTTTTAATACAGCAGTTTTTTAGTAAGGACACTCGATATTCTGAAAGTGTCGGATTCAAACTTTTACCTTGAGCATTGATGTTGTTAGCAGAATTTCAAAAGTATCGTTTATGAGTGCTGGCGTATCTGATGAAATAATTTAGGTCGTATGATAAATTTAATTTTTTTTTTATGCAGTAGTTTTTCAGTAAGGACACTCGATATCCTAAAAGTGTCTGATTCAAACTTTTACCTTGAGAATCGATGTTGTTAGCAGAATTTCAAAAGGATTGTTTATGAGTGCTGGCGTATCTGATGAAATAATTTAGGTCGTATGATAAATTTAATTTATTTTTTTTAATGCAGTAGTTTTTCAGTAAGGACACTCGATATGGTAAAAGTGTTTGATTCAAACTTTTACCTTGAGCATCGATGTTCACACACACACACACAGGGACTACACACAACCAGAGATGACACACGCACACACACAGATAGAACACAACCATATAGACTACACACGCACCGCTATAATACACACACACAGAGAAAACACACACACGCACACCCAGAGACACAACACACACACACAGCGAAGACACACGCACAGAAACGAAAAAAACAAAGACATAACACAAACACAGATAGAGCAAACACGCATAGAGACGACACACACACAGAGACAACACACACACAAAGATGACACACACATAGCGAAGACACACGCACAGAGAAGAAAAACACACAGAAACCACACAGACACTCAGAGAGAAGACACATACACAGAGACTACAGACACGCACACAGACAACACATACATAGCGACGACACACAGACACAGCGACGACACACAAAAAGAGACGACCCAAACACACACACAGAGAAGACACACACACAGAGACGACACACACACACTGTTTACAAACACACAGAGACGACGCACAAACACAGATATGACACACACACACAGACATATGACACGCGCACAGAGACGATACACACACATAGACAACATCAAGACAGAGACTAGACGCACACACAGAAACGAACACACACAATGATACGACACACAGAAAGATACGACACACACAGCGAGACGACACACGCACAGAGACAACACACACACATACAAAGACAACAAGCACAGAGACAAAACGCACACAGAGACAACACACACAGAGACGAGACACACATAGCGACGACACACGCACAGATACGACACACACACAGAGACGACACACACACAGAGAGAAGCCACACGCACAGAGACGACACACACACACACACACAGAGACAACACACACACAGATACGACATACACACAGAGACAAACAACACGTAGAGACGACACACACACAGAGACAATACACACACACAGAGACGACACACAAATAGTGACGACACACGCACAGGGACGACACACAAACAAAGAGGACACACACACACAAAGACGACACACGAACAGAGATGACACACACACATAGAAACGACAACCTCACAGAGACGACACACACAGAGACGACGCACACACACAAAGCAGACAAGCGCACAGAAAAGATACACACACACAGAAACAGCAACTCACACACATACAAAAAATACACAGAGACAACACACGCACAGAGAGGACTCACACACAGAGAGGACAAACACACAGAAACGGCACACACACACACACAGAGACGACACACACACACACACAGAGAAGACACGCACAGAGAGGACACACACACACAGAGACAACACACACAGAGAGACGACACACACAAATAGCGACGACACACGCGAAGACACGACAAACAAACCCACACACAGAGATGACTCACACACAGAGAGAAGACACACGCACAGAGACGACACACACACACAGAGACGACACACACACGGAGACAAAACACCCATAGAGAAGACACACGCACAGAGACGATACACACACAGAGACAACACACAGAGAGAGACGAGACACACACAGAGACGACAAACACACACAGATACGAAACACACATAGAGACGACACACGCATAGAGACAACACACACACAGAGACAACACCCACACAGAGACGACACACACACACACAGACGACACACACACAGAGATGACACACTCAAAGTGAAGAATTACACATAGAGACGACACACACACAGAGACGACAAACACACAGAGACGACACACATAGAGAGACGACACACACAGAGAGAGACGACACACACACAGAGACGACACACACACAGATACGAAACACACAAAGAGACAACACACGCACAGAGACGACACACACACAGAGTCGACTCTGTGTTCTATCTCTGTTGACTCTGGTTGATCTAGGTTCACTTAGAGTGGCGCGCCACTCTAAGTGAACCTTTAATAACCAAACTTTTTGGATATCTCTCTCACTATGACTCTCTGTGTTTGTCGTGTCTGTGCGTGTGTCGTCTCTATGTGTGTGTCATCTCTGTGGGTGTGTCGTCTCTGTTTTTGTGTCTTCTCTGCATGTTTGTCGTCTCTGTGTGCGTGTGTGTCGTCTCTGTGTTTGTGGCGTCTCTGTGTGGTTTTGTCTCTGTGTGTGTGACGTCTCTGTGTCTGTGTCGTCTCTGTTTCGTCTCTGTGTGTGTGTGTTTCGTTTCTGTGTGTTTGTCCTCTCGGTGTGTGAATCGTCTCTTTGTGTCTGTCCTCTCTAAGTGTTTGTGTCTGTCGTCTCTGTGTGTTTGTCCTGCCTGTGTGTGAGTCGGCTCTATGTGTGTGTCGTCTCTGTGCGTGTGTCGTCTCTTTGTATGTTTCGTATCTATGTGTGTCGTCTCTTTGTTTGTGTTGTCTCTGTGTGTTTGTCGTCTCTCTCTCTCTCTCTCTGTGTGTGTGTTTGTGTGTTGTCCCTCTCTGTTTGTCGTCTCTGTGTGTGTGTCGTCTCTATGTGTAAGTCTTCACTTTGTGTGTTTCGTCTCTGTGTGTGTGTGTCGTCTCTGTGTGGGTGTCGTCTCTGTGTGTGTGCTGTCTCTATGTGTGTGTGTCGTCTCTGTCTGTGTTTCGTATCTGTGTGCGTGTCGTCTCTGTGGGTGTGTCGTCTCTGTTTTTGTGTCTTCTCTGTATGTTTGTCGTCTCTGTATGTGTGTGTCGACTCTGTGTTTGAGTCTTCTCTGTGTGTGTTTCGTCTTTGTGTGTCTGTAGTCTCTGTGTCTTTGTTGTCTCTTTGTATTTGTCGTCTCTGTGTGTGTGTGTCGTTTCTGTGTGTTTGTTCTCTCTGTGTGTGAGTCGTCTCTTTGTGTCTGTTGTCTCTTTGTGTTTGTCCTCTCTGTGTGTGAATCGAATTTGTGTGTGTGTCGTCTCTGTGTGTGTGTAGTCTCTGTGTGCGCTTCGTCTCTATATGTGTGTCTTCTCTTTGTGTTTGTTGTCTCTGTGTGTTTGTCGTCTCTGTGTGTGTGTCGTTTCTGTGTGTGTGTCGTCTCTGTTTGTTTTTTTTGTGTCTGTGTTTGTAGTCTCTCTGTGTGAGTTGTGTCTTTAAGTGTTTGGTATCTGTGTGTGTGTCGTCTCTCTATGTGTGTGTCGTCTCTGTATGTATGTGTCGTCTCTATGCGTTTCTCATCTTAATGTGTTTCGTATCTGTGTGTGTGTGTGTGTCATGTCAGTGTGTGTGTCTCGTCTCTCTGTGTGCGGAGTGTATTTGTGTTTATCGACTCGCTGCGTGTGTCTTATCTATGTTTTTGTCGTCTATTTGTGTGTATCTTTTCTCTGTTTGTGTCGTCTCTGTTTGTGTGTTGTCTCTGTGCGTGTGTCGTCTTCCTTTGTGTGAGTCGTCTCTGTGTGTGTGTCGTCTCTGTGTGTGTGTCGTCTCTATGTGTGTGTGTTATCTCTGTGTGTGTGTTGTCTCTGTGTGTGTGTGTCGTCTCTGTGCGTGTGTCGTTTCTCTTTGTGTGTTTGTGTGTGTCGTCTCTGTGTGTGTGTGTGGCGTTTCTGAGTGTTTGTCCTATCGTTGTATGAGTCGTCTGTTCGTGTGTGTCGTCTCTGTGTGTGTGTCTTCTCTGTGTGTGTGTCGTCTCTGTGGGTGTGTGTCGTCTCTGTGTGTGTGTCGTCTCTGTGTGTGCGTTGTCTCTATGTGTGTGTGTCTTCTCTGTGGGTTAGTATTCTCTGTGTGTGTGTGTGTCGTCTCTATGTGTGTGTGTCGTCTCTGTGCGTGTGTCGTCGCTCTGTTTGTGTCATCTCTGAGTGTGTGTTGTCTCTCTGTATGTGTATCGTCTCCGTGCGGGTGTCGTCTCTATGTGTGTTTCGTCTCTGTGTGTATGTCATCTGTGTGTGTGTGTGTCGTCTGTGTGTGTGTGTGTGTCGTTTCTGTGTGTGTGTCGTCTCTCTGTGTGTTGTCGTCTCTGTGTGTGTGTTTGCTCTGGGAGTGTGTCTTCTATGCGTGTGTTTAGTGTGAGTATGTTTGTTGTGTCTGTGTGCGTTTGTTCTCTGTGCTGGGGTTCTGTGTGTGTGTCTTGTCTGTGCGTGTCTCGTCGCTATGTCTGTTTTGACTCTGTCTTTGTGTCGTTTGTGTGTGTGTGTCGTCTCTATGTGTGTTTGTCATTTCTGTGTGTGTGTCCCGTCTCTCTGTGTGTGTTGTCTCTGTGTGTGTATCATCTCTATGTGTGTGTGTGTGTGTCGTCTCTGTGTGTGTGTCATCTCTGTGTGTGTGTCTTCTCTTTGCGTGGGTCTTCTCTCTCTGTGTGTGTGTGTCGTCTCTGTGTTTGTGTATTTTCTGTGTGTGTTTGTAGTCGCTCTGTGTGTGTTGTCTGTGTGTGTGTGTGGTCTGTGTGTGTGTGTGTCGTCTCTGTGTGTGTGTCGTCTCTGTGTGTGTGTCGTCTCTGTGCATGTGTCTTCTCTGTGTGTGTGTCTGTGTGTCGTCTCTGTGTGTTTGTCGTCTCTGTGCGTGTGTCGTGGCTATGTGTCTCTCGTCTCTGTTTGTGTTTTGTCTGTGTGTTTCTTGCCTGTGCGTTTGTGTTCTCTGTGTGTGTGTGTCGTCTGTGTGTGCTTGTTTTATCTGTGCGTGTGTCGTGTGTGTGCATGTGTCGTCTGTAAGTGTGTGTGTAGTGTGTGTGTGTGTGTTGTCTCTGTGTGTGTGTGTGTGTGTGTATCGTCTCTGTGCGTTTGTCGTCGCTATGTGTGTTTCGTCTGTGTGTGTGTGTTTGTCATCTCTGTGTATCTGTGTCGTCTCTGTGTGTGCGTGTGAACATCGATGCTCAAGGTAAAAGTTTGAATCAAACACTTTTAGCATATCGAGTGTCCTTACTGAAAAACTACTGCATTAAAAAAAAAAATATTATCATAAGACCTAAAATATTTCATCAGAAACGCCAACAGTCATAAACGATCCTTTTGAAATTATGATAACAACATCGATTCTCAAGGTAAAAGTTTGAATCAAAAACTCTTAGGATATCGAGTGTCCTCACTGAAAAACTACTGCATTAAAAAAAATAAATTAAATTTATCATACGACCTAAATTATTTCATCAGATACACCAGCACTCATAAGCGATCCTTTTGAAATTCTGCTAACAAAATCGATGCTCAAGGTAAAAGTTTGAATCAGACACTTTTAGGATATCGAGTTTCCTTACTGAAAAACTACTGCATTAAAAAAAAAAATTAAATTTATCATACGACCTAAATTATTTCATCAGATACGCCACCACTCATAAGCGATCCTTTTGAAATTCTGCAAACAACATCGATGCTCAAGGTAAAAGTTTGAATCAGACACTTTTAGGATATCGAGTGTCCTTACTAAAAAAGTACTGCATTAAAAAAAAATTAAATTGATCATACGACCTAAATTATTTCATCAGATATCCCAGCACTCATCAACGATCCTTTTGAAATTCTTCTAACAACATCGATTCTCAAGGGAAAAGTTTGAATCAAACACTTTTAGGATATCGAGTGTCCTTACTAAAAAAGTACTGCATTAAAAAAAATAAATTAAATTGATCATAATAACTAAACTGTGTCCTCATATGTGACATCACTCACGTACGATCCTTTTGAAATACTTGTAACAACACCGATTCTCAAGGTATAAATTTTAATAGTACAATTTTAGGTTATCAGATGTCACTACTGAAAAACTACTACATTAACAAAAAGAATTAAATTGATCATACCGACCTAAATTATTTCATCAGATATCCCAGCACTCATCAACGATCCTTTTGAAATTCTTCTAACAACATCAATTCTCAAGGGAAAAGTTTGAATCAAACACTTTTAGAATATCGAGTGTCCTTACTAAAAAACTACTGCATTAAAAAAAATAAATTAAATTTATCATACGACCTAAATTATTTCATCAGATACGCCAGCACTCATAAGCGATCCTTTTGAAATTCTGCTAACAACATCGATGCTCAAGGTAAAAGTTTGAATCAAACACTTTTAGGATATCGAGTGTCCTTACTAAAAAACTACTGCCTTAAAAAAATAAATTAAATTGAGCATACGACCTAAATTATTTCATCCGATACGCCAGCACTCATAAACGATCCTTTTGAAACATTTCTAACAACATCGATTCTCAAGGTAAAAGTTTGAATCAAACACTTTTAGGATATCTAGTGTCCTTACTAAAAAACTACTACAATAAAAAAAAAATTAAATTTATCATACGAGCTAAATTATTTCATCAGATACGCCAGCACTCATAAACGATCCTTTTGAAATTCTTCTAACAACATCGATTCTCAAGGTAAAAGTTGGAATCAAACACTTTTAGGATATCGAGTGTCCTTACTAAAAAACTACTGCATTAAAAAAAATAAATTAAATTGATCATACGACCTAAATTATTACATCAGATACGCCAGCACTCATAAGCGATCCTTTTGAAATTCTTTTAACAACATCAATTCTCAAGGAAAAAGTTGGAATCAAACACTTTTCGGATATCGAGTATCCTTACTAAAAAACTACTGCCTTAAAAAAAAATTTAATTGATCATACGACCTAAATTATTTCATCAGATACGCCAGCACTCATAAACGATCCTTTTGAAATTCTTCTAACAACATCGATTCTCAAGGTAAAAGTTGGAATCAAACACTTTTAGGATATCGAGTGTCCTTACTAAAAAACTACTGCATTAAACAAATTAATTAAATTGATCATACGACCTAAATTATTTCATCAGATACGCCAGCACTCATAAACGATCCTTTTGAAATTCTTCTAACAACATCGATTCTCAAGGTAAAAGTTGGAATCAAACACTTTTAGGATATCGAGTGTCCTTACTAAAAAACTACTGCATTAAAAAAAATAAATTAAATTTATCATACGACCTAAATTATTTCATCAGATACACCAGCACTCATAAACGATCCTTTTGAAATTCTTCTAACAACATCGATTCTCAAGGTAAAAGTTTGAATAAAACACTTTTCGGATATCGAGTGTCCTTACTAAAAAACTACTGCATTAAAAAAAATAAATTAAATTGATCATACGACCTAAATTATTTCATCAGATACGCCAGCACTCATAAACGATCCTTTTGATATTCTGCTAACAACATCGATTCTCAAGGTAAAAGTTGGAATAAAACACTTTTAGGATATCGAGTGTCCTTACTAAAAAAATACTATATTAAAAAAAAATATCATGCGACATGAATTAGTTCATCAAAGACAGGTCAGCACTTATAACGATCCTTTTGAAATTCTACTAAAAACTTCGATGCTCAAGGTAAAAATTGAATCAAACATTTTTAGGATGTCGAGTGTGCTTATTAAATAACTACTGCAAAAAAATAATTAAAAATTAAATTAATCATACAATCAAACTATTTCATCAGATACGCCAGCACTTATGAACGATCCTTTTGAAATTCTGCTAAAAACATCGATGCTCAAGGTAAAAGTTTGAATCAAACACTTTTAGGATATCGAGTGTTCTTACTAAAAAACTACTGCATTAAAAAAAAATTAAATTGATCATACGACCTAAATTATTTCATCAGATACGCCAGCACTCATAAACGATCCTTTTGAAATTCTTCTAACAACATCGATTTTCAAGGTAAAAGTTTGAATCAAACACTTTTAGGATATCGAGTGTCCTTACTAGAAAACTACTGCATTAAAAAAATTAATTAAATTCATCATACGAACTAAATTATTTCATCAGATACGCCAGCACTCATAAACGGTCATTTTGAAATTCTGCTAACAACATCGATGCTCAAGGTAAAAGTTTGAATCAAACACTTTTAGGATATTGAGTGTCCTTACTGAAAAACTTCTGCATTAAAAAAATAAATTAAATTTATCATACGACCTAAATGATTTCATCCAATACGCCAGCACTCATAAGCGATCCTTTTGAAATTCTTCTAACAACATCGATGCTCAAGGTAAGAGTTTGAATCAAACACTTTTAGGATATCGAGTGTCCTTACTGAAAAACTACTGCATTAAAAAAAATTAAATTTATCATACGACCTAAATTATTTCATCAGATACGCCAGCACTCATAAACGATCCTTTTGAAATTCTGCTAACAACATCGATGCTCAAGGTAAAAGTTTGAATCAAGTACTCTAAGACACCTCGCTCCCATCCCTCCTTGTTTTAGAGCTATGATCGCAATGAATGGTACCTGTTATCAGACAAAAATGCCAATTGTCAAAAAAAAAAAAAAATTAAATAATAACACATGCCATGCTAAATTTGCTTTCAAAAACCCATATGGTTGAAAACATGTTTGTTATCGGTAACCATTTCCAAAGATTGATATTGTTCCAATCAGAAAAAACGTCAATTGCCCCCCCAAAAAAAAAAACAAAAAAAACGAGTTTACGGTCAAAAACTCTTATTAACTCAGATTTTATAGAAATAGTTTATTTTTCGATACCAAAATGGACTTAAGTTTCACATTTTAAAGCTACAATCGTAATTAATGATACTTGTTATCAGAAAAAATGTCAATTTCCAAAAAAAATTAAAATTAAAAAGAATAAAAAAAACTGGGGGGTGGGGGCAAAAAAGTGGGCGGGGAGGGGGCGCCCTTCGAGTTTGAGGATAGGGTACCTATGGAGGGTTGAAGTCCCTGGTGGTTAGGGTCATTGGTGCTTAAGATCCTTGATGGTTCGTACTCAAATAAACCTTACTACTTGATCTGTAAGGATTTCTATGGATTGTTCTTAATTTCTTTATTAAAATTCTTTTGTTGCCATTTACATCTCTCTTAGTATCAATTTTTTAGTATACTATAACGTTAGACCATATTTTAAACTGACAACACTTCTCAAACACCACTTGTGTATTATACAGTACACATCGAAGAAGTAAAGCTAGGTCAAGTCATATTTTTTCCGGCCTTCCATCATCAGATATGCTGGTTCCATTACACATGCACTGGACCAGCCAATGATCACTTAGATTCCTATGTTCCATGGCAAGGGGCTATCTTAACTGATAACCTTCAATTCGCAAATCCCTAAACCCCTTTTTTGCAAATGTCAATCAAACAATTCTGATTGTAGCGTCCAATTTTTTAATAACAAACTACTCTCGAGTTACACTCCAATCCTCAAATCCCTTACCCCTTTTTTGCAGATGTCAATCGAACAATTCTGATTGTAGCGTCCAATTTTTTAACCATACTCTCAAAACATGTTAGACCACATTATACCTTGCCAGCTTTAAAAAAAAAAAATGTGCACGTGAAGCTGAAGTGTAATTCCAATGTGCAATTGACAACAATAATGCAATCTTTGCAAGCTTTTTAGAATGTTCACGTGTAAGTGTAGTGTCTCAGGCATGGGTTTTCTTATGCAATTCAATGTAAGTTTTCATGTAAGTTTGAAAGCTTTATATAACTTACTACTCATATCAGGTTTTTATAGAAGGCGTTGTTGTAGAAACTTCAAAACAGGCTCATTCGATTGGAAATTAAAGGGCTATTGCCCTTTTTAATAGTCGAAAATGAGTCGAGGGCAACCCCCCCCCCCACTCCCATCATTCCCCCAAACACATCCAATCAAAATTTTGAGATAGCCATTTTAATCAGCGTAGTTGATTTCCAGATAGAAAATATATTTTGAGGAGGATACTCCCCCACAACCCTCAGGGAAAGGGTTTTAAGTTATACCCTGGGGGCATATAAGGTTTTTATAGAAGGCGTTGTCGTAGAAACTTCAAAAGAGGCTCATTTGAGTGGAAATTAAAGAGCTAGTGCCATTTTTAATAGTCAAAAGTGATTGGAGTGTAACTAGTCCCCCTCCCCCCCCCCACGCCCATCATTTCCCCAAACACATCCAATCAAAATTTTTTCAGATAGCCATCTTTTTCAGCGTAGTTGATTTCCAGATAGAAATTATATTTTTGAGGAGGACACTCCCCCACAACCCTCAGACCTAGGGTTCTAAGTTATACCCTGGGGGCATATAAGGTTTTTATGGAAGGCATTGTCGTAGAAACTTCAAAACAGGCTCATTCGATTGGAAATTAAAGGGCTAGTGCCCTTTAATTAAAGGAATAATAGTCAAAAGCGATTGGAGGGCACCTCGCCCCCCCCCCCCCCACGCCAATCATTTCCCCAAGCACATTCAATCAAACTTTTGTGATAGCCATTTTGTTGCGTGTAGTTGATTTCCAGATAGAAAATATGTTTTTGAGAAGGACACTCCCCCACAACCCTCAGGGCCCTGGCGGTATATAAGGTTTTTATAGAAGGCGTTGTCGTAGAAACTTCAAAACAGGCACATTCAATTGGAAATTCAAAGTGCTGCTACCCTTTTTTAATAGTCGAAAGTGATTGGAGGGAAACTACTCCCTTCCCCACGCCCATCATTCCCCCAAACACATCCAATCAAAATTTTGAGATAACCATTTTGTTCAGCGTAGTTGATTTCCAGATAGAAAATATGTTTTTGAGGAGGATATTCCCCCACAACCCTCAGGGCAAGGGTTTTAAGTTATGCCCTGGGGGCATATAAGGTTTTTATAGAAGGCGGTATTGTAGAAACTTCAAAAAAGGCTCATTCGATTGGAAATTCCGAGGGCTAGTGCCCTTTGTAATAGTCGAAAGTGATTTGAGGGCAACTAACCTCCCTCTCACGCCCACCTTTTCCCCAAACACATCCAATCAAAATTTTAAGACAGCCATTTTATTAAACATAGTTTTAAGTTCTGGAAATTAGGTCTTTGAGGATTACAACTCCTCCAAAGCCCAAAGGGCAAGGGTTGTAATTTAAGGATTCTCCGAATCCTTCATATTATTTCTTATGGAAGGGACGCTCGTATAAATTCTAGAGAGGGCTCATTTGATTGAAAATTGAAAGTTCTTGTTCAATTTTTAAGAGTCAAAAGAGATTGAAGAGCAACTAGCCCTTCTCCCTCCTCCCCACCCTAAATGCCTCAGATAAAAATTTTGAGATGCGCATTTTGTTAAAATGGTTCAAAGTTCTGATAACAAAAAACTCCGGTGTCGACACAGCCCCCCAGGGCCCAGGGGTAGGCGTTGTAAGTTATGCCCTGGGGCATAACTTATTAAGGGGGGTTTATAACTTACGGGAAGGGTTTTTGTATGGGAAGAACTCATAGGAAACCTATTATAATTATCTAAATTATAAGGTTAAAATACATACTCTGTGATAGATGCAAAATTGCTTTGGCACACAAATTCCTATTAAGGTCAATTCCAAACAGTCGTGATCCCTTTGTGTCAGCAAGTGAAATGGTCTAAACCCCCTTATTGGAGCTATTTTTTCAATCCATTCATTGTTGTCAATCGCTGTCCACAAGTTATGCAAGCTGTCTATTGTTCATATAAAATGTTTTTATCAAAGAGGTAATCTTATATACTTTTAAAAAAGCCTCATTTAATTTAAATACACAGTTATAGATCCGTTTTTTAAAGTCAAGTATAATCGTACAGTAAGCAACCCCCCCCCCCCATGCAATAAAAACTTGAAACTTTTTGCAATCAAAAAAGAAAAAAAATTAATTAAAAAAAAAACTTTCCGAAAAATAAGTTTTTGAAAGAAAAGTAAAGGCCATTTTAAAGTTAAGATCAGCAGATACAAATACCTGTTAAAATTCAAACTCAAAACGACTAAAAATTATCATTAAAGAATAAATGAACCCCAAAACGAACAGAAATTAAATAAACAATCAAAGCAAAAACATACAACAAGTAATATGAAAATCAAGCTTAAAACGAAAACAAATATTTTGCTTTTAAAGTATAAATGAAACTTAAAACGAACAGAAATTAAACAAACAATCAATGCGAACAAACATACAATATATATTAATGTAAATGAATAAATACATCTTAAAACGTATGAAACTTAAATTGAATATGCAAATCAAGTTTGAATCGAATAAAAATAACTACAAACAAGAGTTTGGGTATCGTCTCACTGCAGAAGTCTAAAACCTACTGCGCCGTCGGCACTTTACTGAAAAGAATCATATTAAAAATGTTTTCTTTTGTGCTTAATATTGAAAGTAAATGTTAAAATTACAGTAAAATTTTGAACTGATGAGCTTTTAGAAATTAATATCATTATGCATCAAATATTCAGTTTAATTTATTAGTTCTTTTCAAGATTGGTCAAGACAAATATAGTTTCACTACAAGCAAAATTTGGATACTGCCCCCTTATTTAACTGTAAAAACCTAAAGCCTTCTGCGTCATTGGTGCTTCACTGAAAACGAATTACTCCTATATTACAAATTTATTATTTTCCAGTTCTTACAGCATTGAAAATGAAAATAAAAATTAAAGTGAAAAGAAATCTTGAACTGATGGATCTTTCAACAATTAATATCATTATATATCTAATATTCAATTTGATTTTGTTTATACTTTCAAAGACTGTTCAAGACTCGTATAGTTTTGCCATTTTTTTTAACTCTGCCATTTTTTGTAACTAATCGTGTTAATTTGTTATGAAAACATTCTATGGCTTACAGGCATTTCTATATGAGCGGAAAACTGCACCTCAAACTTTGTGTAACATGCATTTTCTTGCATGAAACACCAAAATATAATAAAATGTCAAGTTTCGGAGTGTTCCTTCCCTCGCAAGCAAGTGCCATTGGTATTTTTGAGTCCGCATGGTCAATTTAGGGGGTGGAGGGTAGGCTAGTTCTCGTAGCAGCCCCAATCCGTCGTGGTATGGTTCACATTTTCAACACCTGGCGTCCGGACTATCATATAATCTACCAAGCATACAACTACCCCAAATCAGTATCAATGAATTAATGAAACCCAAAACGAAAAAAAATTAAAACAAATATTAGAGTCAAACTCAAAACGAGCATAAATTAATGTTAGTAGGTTTCAAAACCCCTATGCTTTCTAAAAGCCAGAATATAATTTGTACTTTACTGAAAAAAAATTCAAATGAGTTTACTAAAAAAGAATGTGCATTGTCAATTTAATATACATATGCTGATATTTATTCCCTAAAATCTTAATTAATTTTGATTTCTTAAAGTTACAAAAGTGAAAATATTTCAAAGAATTGTTTTCAGTAAAGCGCCAATGACGCAGTAGGTTTTAGACTTCTGCAGTGAGACGATACCCAAACTCTTGTTTGTAGTATTTTATTCGATTCAAACTTGATTTGCATATTTAATTTAAGTTTCACACGTTTTAACATTTATTTATTCGTTTACATTAATATATATTGTATGGTTGTTCGCATTGATTGTTTATTTAATTTCTGTTCGTTTTAAGTTTCATTTATACTTTAATAGCAAAATATTTGTTTTTGTTTTAAGCTTGATTTTCATATTACTTGTTGTATGTTTTTGCTATGATGGTTTATTTAATTTCTGTTCGTTTTGGGTTTCATTTATTCTTTAATAATAATTTCTGGTCGTTTTGAGTTTGAATTTTAACAGGTATTTGTATCTGCTGAGCTTAATTTTAAAATGGCCTTTACTTTTCTTTGAAAAACTTATTTTTCGGAAAGTTTTTTTTTTAATTATTATAATAAACATCGATGTGGGTATAATGTATTATTTTTGGTTGTTGTTGTTGTTTAGACCAGGGCACTTCGTATCGAAGGAGTTGTTGTGGGAACTTCGAAAAGGGCTTATTAAATTGAAAATAGAAAGGGCTGATGCCCTTTCTAATAGTCGAAAGTGATTGGAGGGCAACTAATCCCCCTTCCACTCCCACCCTCCCACGCCCACCTACCCATTTGCCCATTATGTTTAAAAACTAAATGATGCCTTAATATTAAATGAGATTGAACTGTGTTAATGCTAATCCCCAATAAGGCATCTCAGCAGTATCCCAAGAACGACTGAGGGTATTATGTTCAAACTTTCTGGGCTACTTCTGCTCTTAAAATTTAACCAAATCAAAATAGCGTAAGTGTATCCAAGCTATCAAAGAAAGTAAACATATTTTTTTGCGAATCGTATCAAGTTTTTCATTTCAGGTCAACTAGAGGAGGTATGAAACTAAATTAAACAGTACTATTTGTGTCCAGGTTTTTAAAAGGGTGTATGTTGTTAAAAATTGCTGAAAATTTTTCTCCAGCATACAAATAGCAGGCCAAACTATAAAGTCTTAAAAAACGAAAAGATTTAAAGTATTATTTTTTTTTTCCCTGAAAAGACTATGTCAATATAAAACGAACAGAAATTAATTAAAAAACCTGGTAACACTGTACTGGCACGTAACATACCTATTGCTTGTCCACGGTGGTAAACGCAGCAAAAATTTTGAATACTTTGATTACAGTGAACGTATTTTCAATTTATCTGTAGCTGTAAAAATACGCCAAAATGGGCTAAGGTACAGACAGTGAGGCAAAACCATAGTATTGCACACCTGGGCCAACAGACCAAGGTCAAACTTGCGCTTATTTGCCACTATACAGCTATACGTAAAAGAAGACCCCTTATGAAAATGAGAAAGCAGTAACCGCCGCGTCTCTAGTATTGACGGTCCAATATTGACTCGTTTAAAGAGACTAATTAAAAAAACTTTATCCACAAAATAAGTTTTACCAAGAAAAATTAAGAATTCCATTGAACCAAAAATGAGCAAAAATAAAATCAAACAATCAGCATCGATAAATAAATGAAGCCCAAAACGAACAGAAATTACAATAAATAACCGAGTCAAACTCAAAACGAGCAGAAATTAACATGAGTAGGGCTCAAAACCCCTATGCCTTCCAAAGGCCAGAACATAATTTGCACTTTACTGAAAAAAAATACAAATGAATGTGCAGTGTCAGTTTAATATACATATGCTGATATTTATTCCTTAAAATGTAAATAAAATGTGATTTATTAAAGCTATAAAAGGGAAAATATTTCAATTTTTTTCAGTAAAGTGCAAATTATGTTCTGGCCTTGGGAAGACATAGGGGTTTTGAGCCCTACTCGTGTTAATTTTTGCTCGTTTTGAGCAGAAATTATTTATTGTAATTGCTGTTCGTCTTGGGTTTCATTTGTCGATGCTGATTTGAGATAGTTTTAGGCTTGGTAGATTACTTGATTTGATTTTTGCTCATTTTTAATTTAATGGAGTTCTTTACTTTTCTTTGGAAAACTTATTTTGTGGAAAAGGTTTTTTTAAATTAATTCATTAAATATATATATATATATATATATATATATATATATATATATATATATATATATATATATATATATATATATATATATATATATATATATATATATATATATATATATATATATATATATATATATATATTATATATATATATATATATATATATATATATATATATATATATATATATATATATATATATATATATATATATATATATATATATATATATATATATATATATATATATATATATGAGTAGTATCTGTATACACAGTTTCAAGCGTACATTCAAGCGTACATTCACGCCTACAAGAATATGGTCAAAAGTGTAATAGATATGAAGCGTACAGGAAAAACCCACGCAGACATGTGCATTTTAAAAGTTGGCACGCTACAAAGTGCCCCAGCATGTTATGAAACAATAGTCAAGGTTCTATTGCACAAGAAATTTCACAAGAATGTGCGTCGTAAGTTCACGTGGATTTTTTTTTTTTTTTTTTTTTTTAAAGCTGGCATGGTATAATGTGGTCCAACATGTTTTGGGAGTATGCTCGAAATTATATAAGTCAACAAGAGTGGTTTTCGAGCCAACAACTATTTTTTAAGAACCAATCAAAGACACTGGTGCTTGCTCAATATACGATAACTCGAGAGGTGATTGTTTAAAAATAAAAGGACTGGTTTTTATTCGTCCTTGAGATTTTGTACATAATGGCCATACCTTACGATTTAATTTTAATTATGATTTAACGTATCATAGATATTAAATTGAATATTATTAACTTTAAAGCAATGGGTGCTTCAATTTTCAATGTGAGTACAGTTTGCTAAATTTCTTAATTTATTTCCAAATAAAATCATTTTACCAGTAAATTCAAATTCAGGGGCACAGCCCTCCTCCCCTCCATCAATACAAATCCTACAATATGATGAGTATACTCGCTAGAAAACACAAAGTAAGCTCTTTTTTCCACTATGTAAATAAAAACCCTCCCCCACTGCTCTGTTTACGAGCTTAATTCTGTAGTGTGAATTATTTCTTTCAAAAATTCCGGTTTCCTCATTCATTCTAATTATAATGCGTTCTCTGTATTTGTTTAAATAGAGGCTTCTGTGTTTACAAGGAAGGGTCACTTTTGGGATCAAATTTCACCCGCTCCTCTTATCGCATTTATTAATGGCATATGTTTATGGAATAGCAACACTGGTTTTTGACAAAGAGAGAGAAATTGCATTCTAGCCTAATTAGAGGAAAGATATTCTATTTTCAATTGTATTCCAAGATTAAGAGAGTTTTACGATGTGAAAAAACAAACTATTTCATCGCATGGAAAGTAAGGGGGAGGGATGGAGGAGGGGATTCTTTGTGCAGACTAATTTTTTCTTCTGTAAAAAACGGGGGTTTCCAGGGGTGAAGTATACAGGGGGAAATTTTACCAGTTTTTTTTTTCGGAGACGTGAGTTAACTTTTAAAATAAATTTTAGGTCTTTGGTCTTAGGGATTTGCTCTTCAAATTTTTAAATTGAAAAATAAGTGTGCTGTTCTATTAGTAAAGAGAATCTTTCAAGCTTTTATCATCGAACAAGTGGAATTTTGCAGTTTTGACAGAGTAGAAGGATTTTGTATGGGGATTAATTTTACATGAGGAGGGAGGTTTCCAGGGATGAAATTTTCAGGGGGAAATTTTACCAGTTTTTTTTTAGGAAACGTGAGTTAACTTTTAAATTAAATTTTAGGTCTTTTGTCTTAGGGATTTGCTCCTCAATTTTTAAATTGAAAATTTTTTGTTCTTTTCTATTATTAAATATAATCATTAATGATTTTATCATCAGATATGGTTATTTTTGCAGTTTTGACAGAGTAGAAGGATTTTGTACGGGTATTAATTTTACATGAGGAGGGGGTTGTCCAGGGGTGAAATTTTACAGATTTTTTTTTCCGGAAACGTGAGCTAACGATTATTAGTTATTTTAGTTAGTTCTTCTTTTGTAATTCAAACTAAAATTTTTTAATTGAAAAATGAGCGAACTGTTCTATTAGTCCAGATATATAATAAATATAGTAAAAACAAAAATTTGGGCTTTAGTAGTTTTGACCGAGTAGAAGGATTTGGTCGGGGTATTATTTGTCCCTACGAAAGGAGGTGTCCAGGGGGTACAATTTCTGGGGGAAACGTAACCGATTTTTTTTTCCGGAAAATTGATATAAAATATAAATTAAATTTTATTTCTTTTTTATTAGGGATTTGCTCCTCAAATTTTTAAATTGAAAAATGAGTGTGCTGTTCTATTAGTAAAGACAATCATTCAAGCTTTTATCATCAACAAAGTGGAATTTTGCAGTTTTGACAGAGTAGAAGGATTTTGTACGGGGATTAATTTTACATGACGAGGGTTTCCAGGGGTGAAATTTTCTGGGAGAAATTTTACCGAAATATTTCTAAAGCACTACAAATAACAGAATCAACTTTAGAGGACAATTTTATCACTAAAAGAGGAGTTATTATTTCCTTACTAAATTTTTCTTCTTTTTTAAGGAGAAGGAGGTGGATTCATACAATTACTCTCACCCTGAAAAGAGACCAAGATAGAACGATACCACATCGATGCAAGCTGCACGGCCATCCATTACAAGTTCTCTGGACCAACCAGGACCCTCTCATGCCAGTGTCAGCTCTGCACAAACCACTGCAACCTGGTAGAAAATTTAAAAGGGAATGAATGATTTCTCACAATGCAACGGTCTTGTCTACTCAAGATCGGGAGGGAGCCTCCCATCATGCTTTGCCGGGGGCTTCAGGTACACAAGATCAGTCTGAATTTGGAAATGTAAGTATTTTACCTCTATCTTATACGTGATTGTCTACTTAAAAAATGCTAGGAGGAATTGAGTTTTGTGGATGGTGCGGAAAAATGGTACGTGTTAAATATTCGGGTAAACATATGACTAGAAAAATGCTTCACTATAAATAAGGCTATTGTGTTTTTCTTAACTTTCTGTGGGAGATGAGGGGTAAATATTTAGTTTAAATAATTCTAAGAGGAATTGAGTTTTGTGGGTGGGTGGTGTGGAAAAATGGTACGTGTTGAATATTCGGGTAAACATACGACTAGAAAAAATGCTTATCTATAGATAAGGCTATTGTATTTTTCTGAACTTTCTGTGGGAGATGGGGGGTAAGTATTTAGTTTAAATAATTCTTGGAGGAATTGAGTTTTGTGGGTGGTGTGGAAAAATGGTACGTGTTAAATATTCGGGTAAACATACGACTAAAAAAAATGCTTCACTATAAATAAGGCTATTGTGTTTTTCCGAACTTTCTGTGGGAGGTGGGGGTAAGTATTTAGTTTAAATAATTCTAGGAGGAATTGAGTTTTGTGGGTGGGTGGTGTGGAAAAATGGTACGTATTAAATATTCGGGTAAACATACGACTAGAAAAATGCTTCACTACAGATATGGCTATTGCATCTTTCTGAACTTTCTTTGAGAAGTGGGGGTAGGTATTTAGTTTAAATTATTCTAGGTGGAATTGAGTTTTGTGGGTGGTGCGGAGAAATGGTACTTATTAAATATCCAGGTAAACATACGACTAGAAATGAACATGATTTTTCAACTTTATGAAATAATGCTTATTTCACATAGAAATAAACCATTTTTCTATAGATTAATGAAATAGCAGTACCATTGGCTCATGAAACATCAACATTTACTGGACCTGAACCAATTCTAGCACCACCAATGGAGTTCAGAGACGAACCTACATTAGTTCCAGGCAATATAAAGTGGAATAGGAGGTTTCTCAACCATTGTTTTGGGGACATGGCCAGCACATATAATTTAACTTGTGAAATTGACAAGATGGAGGATCCGGAATTGGTGGATAGAGTTATGTATGAAAATTTAGGGGATGTTAGTAATGCATCTGAACCAGGTCCTTATATAGAAATTCCGTCCCAGGACAATACAGGCTGGCTTGATCAG